>NC_056745.1:116234258-116456758 GCF_019279795.1 Protopterus annectens
GAGAGGAAGTTATTATGCCTGTAGAGTAATCCCAATTTTTTTGTGCGTTTTACTTATATTGTTATGTACAGTATATGAAGGTCGAATTTAAGGTTTTCATCAATAACTCCAAATAGCTTGGCATGAGTTACTATTTCAATTTTCATGGAATTAAGAGAGAAGATTTCAAAGTCGGCTTTGGTGATGGTAGAATTTCTACTGGGTGTGAAAATTATAAGTTTGGTTTTGTTGGGGTTTAGAGATTAGCGATTTTTGTGAAGCCAGATTTCTACAGTGGCAAAAGCAGATTGGATGATTTGCTTAAGTGTGTTCGTGTTGGGAGCAGTGCAGGTGATAGTGGAATCATCTGCATTCTGCACTAGGGAGCCCTGATGGATGGTTGAGTGGAGGTTGTTAATGAAAATGTTAAACAGAAGAGGGCCTAAGAA
The DNA here is from genome assembly GCF_019279795.1 of Protopterus annectens. Classification (NCBI taxonomy): domain Eukaryota; kingdom Metazoa; phylum Chordata; order Ceratodontiformes; family Protopteridae; genus Protopterus; species Protopterus annectens. The sequence goes on from NC_056745.1 coordinate 116,234,687, forward strand.
TGAACCTTGGGGTATACCTGTAGGGTTGTGGATGAGAGAGGAGATTGAGTTCTGCCATTTTACTGTGTGTTCTCTGTTAGAGAGGTAGCTTTTGAACCAATTAAGGGAGTGGAAAGATAAGCCTATGTTAAAGAGTTGGGTGAGGAGGATAGGGTGAGAGATAGTGTCAAAAGATTTTGAAAGGTCCAAGAAAAGAGATGATACAATGTTCCCTGAGTCTTGGGCTTTATTAACTGTATCTAGGAAGGATAAAAGTGCAGAGGGTGTGCTATGGCCTGGGCAAAACCCATGCTGAGTGGGGGAATGTTATATTTTAGAAGGTAGTTTAGAAGTTGTTTTTGAACACTTTTTTCTAGAAATTTGGAGACTGGGGAAAGTATGGTGATGGGACAGAAGTTGGAGATGTCAGATGAGGGGCCACTTTTATGGAGTGGAAGTAAAATGGCTTTTTTCCAGAGGCCGGGATGTAAGATTCTTTGATGGATCTGTTTATCAGAATGCTAATAGGATAGGCCACTGCGTCAGTGGCAAGTTTAAGAAATTTAGCAGGGATCTTGTCAGCAGAGTTAGAGCACGGCTTAAGCTTTATAAGAAGTTTTTTGATGTAAGAGGTTGGGATAGGGGAGAGATTGAATTGTGGCTGGTAAGAGTGTTGAATACTATGAAGGAAGAGGATGTCAGTGGGAGTGGAGAGATTCGGAGGAAGAGAAGTGAAAGATAAGGAAGAAGAGGAGTTGTTTAGGAGAGGAAGGAAAAAAGTAGCAGTCATTTTGGCAATAGTGTCGCTATAGTAAGAGTTAAAGATGCTAGCTATTTGTTCAAGTGACTTATCAGCATGTGGGCAGCGACTGGGTTTGGTACAAGGGGTGAGAAGGTTATTGATAGATGACCAGAAGGCTATGGGGTTTCTTTTTTGATTGTTTTGCTGATTCCAGAAAAAATATTGTTTGTCTTTTAGAATGCATTTTTTGGCCTGATTATGTAGTTGTTTATAAAGAATAAGGTTGGAAGTATTTTTAGATTTAAGCCAGTTTTTCCATACTTTGTCTCTATTTGTCATAATTTCTTTGTTGCTTTTGTCAGCCATGGGGCACAGTGAGTTTTAGTTCTTCTGGTTCTTGAAGGAGCTAGACTATCTAGTATTCTTATAAAGGAACTATTGAAATGGAGCACAGCATCATCCAAGGGGAGAGTTTTTAGAATGCTCCAGTTTATGCTTTTTAGGATACTGTTAAAGGTAGTGTAGTTAAATTTAAAGAGATTTTGTACTAGTTTAATGTTTAAAAGTCTTTTAGCCTTATCTAGATATTAAAAAAGTATTTTGGACTTCACCAATACAAGAAAAAAATAGGATTATGTTTCTTTGTACAGAACCATGACCACTCCCTCTTATAGAATGGAAACTTGAAATAATCAAGATATGGTTACGTACCTAATTCTTTTACTACTTATTTGATGTCAGCTGCACGTATTCATTGACTATTATTCATCTATATTTTGTTTGATTTGTCTCAATAAACCTTCATTTTCCTCTAGCTAGGAAACACTCCATCTATGAAACTTTTAATAAACCCACTGACTGACTTATACCACTTGCTAATCCTTGTAATCTCCACTTCACTGGACACCAAAAGGACATCTAAATGACCGTACCTCCTTTTCCTCTACATCTTTCTCCTTCCTATAGCACTAAGAATCTCATGCAAACCATCATACCTTTACCAGCCAAAGTATATAAAATTCCTTTCTAACATACATTCACCCTGCAACTTTACCCAAATTGCAACTTGCCACACACGCACATAATTTCAAACAACCCTTGTCCTTGTCCCACCTTGTGGCCTTGACTAAGAAAAAAAAATGCCACCTTATCACAATCAACACATTTGTCAAATTCACAATAGCACTAAACTCACTTATTAAAATACTCCTGATATGTAGCTTTGCTGAAACTAACCCAGAATTTTGGCACCCACCATCCTCAGCCAATGTACCATACAAGTATATATGAAAACAAACAAATAAAATATCCCTACTTTATCTAAGAAGCAATTGAACAAACCTGGGCAGCTAGATTCCTTCCCATCCTTCTACAGACCAGAATCACAAGAATTACCAAACCATAGGGTAAAACAGATACCCCTCCAAATTTTAACCTTCACTTTCCCTTACAATTACCTTGTTACACAGCCCAGACAACACCCACATTAATAAATCATGGATTAAAACAGACACACCCAGTATTAACCAACAACGTCTCACTTGCAATTAAGTTTTTAACATCAGACCAGGAACTAGCATGGGTTGTAGTATGATCCTATGATAATCTGAAACAAAACAACATTAAAAGCCAGCTACATTAACAAAGATGGATACAGACAAGTCCTGTGACCTGAGTTTGATAAGCAGTTCTGGTGAGTATTGAAGATGACATGGGGAGGAGAGAATTAGGTTTAAGCCTGCATGCTTCTTTTTGTGGGGAGAGAAGGGGTGCATTCTTGTGAGGACGCTCTGTGTGGTAGAGTCCCTGGTGGAGATCAAGGATTATGTAAAGGTGCTTGTATACAAGGGTGGCAGGCTGAATTATTCACATCACACTGAGGTGTGGTGTGTATCACAAAGGCCCGATGCACTCTAACACCTTGGACATGAGTGAGCATGTGTGGATGAGGTTAGGGCTCAAATCACTATGATGGCTGCCTCCATAACAGCCCTCACCCTGGTGGTGGGAAAACAAATGGGCCAGATGACCATGAGAAAATCTAATCGTTGGCAAGTGACAGAGATTAAATTAGAAAAAAAATGTTAAAACAATTTCTAAGACAAAACATATCTGAAAATGACCATGACTCCAGTCTGACAAGCTCTCAGTTTGCAACTAAACAACTCAAGCACTCAAATTATTTAATCATCTACACCACCCAACCAATCCCACTAAATAAAAAAAAATACTAATCAAATGCTATAACTCATGTAACCTCTCAAAGATACTGTAATTATAGGGAATTGTAACCCAAACCTTATTAGACCTCCAGAACAAATAAAGTAGACTTCGTTACTGACCTTGGCCTAACAGGTATAACTTTAAACTGGGAAATCAAATCTTTCTCAACCTACTAATATTAAACATTTTGACCAAACTCTCTGAGACCCTCCATCCTTTATTGACCACTGTTTCCTAATATTTATTCTGAAAATTGTGAATAGTAAGGTTCCCTTCAAACAAACGTTCACCACAAATGACAAAAGGAAAAAAGAAAGAAAAAAGAAAGAAATAAATTAAAAAGAAAAAAATAAAGAAAGAAAGAAGAGATAAAGAAAGAAAAAAGAAAGAAAAAAAGAAAAAAGAAAAAATAAAGAAAGAAAGAAAAAAAAGAAAAAAGAAATCTTAGCTTTAGAGTTTTTGAAAAACTGGTCTTTGCACAATTAACTGAATACAATAAGAACTGCAGAATTCTCTCACCACATATATGTTGTGTTGGTCATGGTGGTGTATTATGACCATTCTTTAGACTCCAAATGAGGGTGTCCATCAAATTATGCATAAAGGCCTCTTATCAGGATCAGTAGTCATTGACTTCACCAAGGCCCTTGACATCGTAGGTCATGAACTGCTGTTAAACTTAGTAATTACAATAGTTATAAACACAGACAACTACCCCTGGTACAAAGACTTTGATAGTAATGGGTACTCTCAAGTCAAACCTGGGGCAACTAATGCCTCTTCCTGTCCACTCATTAAAGAATTCCATTCTGGATCAATACTATCGTCCAAGTTATTCTCTGTGTTTATCAGCAAATGTCCTGATGACATCCCATGAACTCCAATGATCTTATGAGAAGATGCAATAGCCACACATAGGGCAAATACTTCCCATTCAGCCATCAAAAAAGAACTATAGCCTGCACCAGTGGCATAGAGAGGTAAAGTCTTCAACTAGCAATTCAGGTGCTTAACAACACAAGCAGGAAGGATGGGGTGTGTCCATCCTGGAAGAGATATGGTGGTTCTGTCTTGTGCCATTGCTCTGATGACAGGGTCTCAGCTGGAGAGAGAGAGAGAGAGAGAGAGAGAGAGAGCAAGAGTGAGAGATAAGTCCAATCATGATGCAGGGACCCAATGATGGGGAAGATATGGGTATGGCCACTCAAGTCAGTGATGGTAGTTTCTGTTGGCTTATGTGGGAGGAGAATGCATACACATAAATGGGGCATATGTGTCCCTTGTGGTGAACAGTTGCTCAGATCACTACCAGTTTCAAGGAAGGGGACATAAAACAAAAAGGCTTTTATTGCCAAGATGCCAGTGAGAGAAGAAAGCACCCTAATGGTTACCTGGATAATGCCCCCCAACCCATCACTGTAATCTCTAAATGAGGGGAAGTTTGATAGGCAGCAGGTAGAGGGACAAAAATTATACATAAAACAGAACTGGGGAATAATCTCTCACAACTCACACAATGTCTGGTGTAAAACAAATTTATTCTAAATGCAAATATGTCAAAATCAATAATTTTTGGGACCAGACAAAAGCTTTCAGTAGTTTCTCAAAAATGGCATATACTGTGCAACAACTAAATATCTAAGGATCTGACTTGACAAATCCTTTAACTTCCAATGCCATATCAACTCAACCAAGTCCAAAATCAGCAAATTACTATTTTGGGCTAAAAAAAAGTTCATACTTTCTATCCCCAGAGAGATGGAAGGCTATAGATAAGATATTTGTATTGTACAGCTTGATTATGGCCTCCCCACTGTAGCAAATTCAGTCAAGAAAAAACTGCGAACAACAGGTACGAATACCTGCAGGATTAATACCTTGGCCCCTCAAAGAGAACATCACAATTAAAGTAAACTTATGAATTTAGAAATGTTTTGCTTCATTCTCAGCAAGTTGGCAGAACCAACTACCACTTACAGCTTGAAATCCCAGTCGTCCTTCTCTCACTCTTTGCGCACCCGTTGAGTCAACCTACAAGTAAATTCTTTACAAATTAAAGTTCAGATGAAGCAGATATTCTTAAGATACCTCATCAAAATAAGACTCCGGTTCAGGTATTGCATATGGAAAGGCCCTTGATGGCTACTTAACCCTAAGTAACACGAACTCTCTTTTCACCATGTCCTCAGATTCTCCTCTAGCTAACACTAATCCTTAGAGTCCCTCCTCTTTCGAACTTCACTGTCCTCTTCCAACTTCTCATCTGAACTACATGAGTAAATAAACATGCCTCAAAACTTGTGTTTTATCCACAAAGTACACAATTAATTCAGTGTTTCAATGAAAGTAATAATACATAAAAGCTGGTAAAATGCTCTAATCACATATGAAGAATGATTATTGTTACAGTAAGTGCTTTCATTAATTAACAGCCCTGTTTAAAATGTGGTTCAAGCTAAAACACATACATTAAATGCCTACAAATCATTGTCATGTAATGAATGCAATTAATACTTCAACTTACTTCTTTTTAAATGCCAGAAGTACTCTTTCTAGTTTACTTTATCTTCCATATTTAGCATCATATTTATGTTTAAGGTACAAACAATAATTGAAAAAGTAAAACATGTAAAACCATTACATTATAGCAGAAAGCCAGAACAGAATGTTATTTTCATTCTTAGAGGCAATCAGAAGTATTCGCTCATAAATCATCTAGTTCACTTCCGTTCATGTTTATCCAATATAGAAAGCAAGACAAGAAACAATAAATCAGCATTATTCTGCATTACTAGATTTATAATTAGACAGGCACAGATACATGTTTTCAGTTCTAGTACTGTTTTTTTCCAAATGTTTATATACTTGTACTGGTTACAGTGACAACATATAAAGGTCCCTTTAAATATCAGGGAAACTTAGGACTTAAAAAATGCAGTTTACTTTGTCTTTAAACTTTCTATCTCTCTTTTATGTACAAAATAAGTTTGAACCCTGCATTCTGTAATGCAGTTGGAAAACCTTCAGACACAGTTACTGGGGTTAAAATAAATTTTTTTATGCATCATTATCCGCGGTGGTGCAGCGGTAGCATTGTTGCCTCAAAGCAAGAGGTTCTCCCGTTCGATTCTTGGCTGGAGTGCGGGGAGTGCCTTCTGTGTGGAGTCTGCATGCCCTCCCCGTGGTTGGGTGGGCATTTGAAAGACATGCGTAAATGGGCATGCCTTCGTAGAAGGTTGAACGTCGAGCTGGCACCTCGGCGTTAGTGAAAATCTACTGCCAATCATTAGCGGACCGGAGTTCCGCTGTGGTGACCCCTAACCGGGAAAAGCCAAAAGACAACACAACAGCAGTTTGTCAGCTTTTGTTTATTAGCATCATAGCTGGTTAGCAGCTATTTTTCTCTCGTTTTATAGATACTTCAGAACATTGTAAACTACATATATGTATCTGTTGATATAATTTTTACTGCTCCATTGTAATCCTTGTGTGATTTTTTTATTTACTTCTCTTTCTAACTCTTACCATTTACTCCCCCGATAAGTTGAAAATAGTCCACCTGAATCCAGATTCTAACCCAGTTCAAAACTGAAAATAAATTAATCATAGATATAAAGCAATACTGAATACGTACATTTTAAATGCTTCCATAACTTCCTGAGCACCGAGGCTGCAAGGATTGCACTTGCTGTGTTGATCTCCTCATTGTTAAAATCAAAGATTTACTCTTTCTCCTTAAGAAATCTCTGTCCGTGTAGTTTCCAAGTAGATGCCACAGCGATTTTTTTCATTTTGAGAGATTTCTGCCTTTTTCATGCTTGTTTGACAATGGAGTTGTTTTACGTGTCATATCTGGGGTATGGGGAATGTATTCCTTCTCACATGGGGTGCAGGGAGATTGTCCCATTGCAAACAAGACTTAACTTTTAACTTTGTTCATTTGGTTGAATCCTGAGAAGTTTAACTCAGCATGTTGAGTCCTCATCGAGTCATAGAGTAAGTATAAAACCTTTCCAGACCTGTTTGGGACACCCCTGAATATAAGGACTCACCATTTAACAAACGTTAAGTTAGACTATTTCAGTGAAAGTTGAATTTGTTTTAAGACAGCAAACCTGTATTGCAGCTCTTTCCATTTGAAAAAAAAAAATCAATGAGCCAGCATCGTGTGTCCTCCCGTTCAACATGGGTTCTGACAAAGCTCTTAGATGAGTTATTAGTCCATCAATAATCACATTTATTTACACGAGGTAAATGCAGCTCAAAACTTATTACTCTAAATTCAGGTCTGTCATTACTATCCCAATAACAGTAATTCCTGTCCAAAATGCTAAATTTTATAATGTTGCATTAATGTTGAGTTGACCGAAGACCCAAATGGGTCATGTAAAGAGCTCTGTATCAGTTGCTTATTTCAAATGCTTTTTCCCCACAGTACTTATCCAGGTTTCTTTTAAATATTTGTATACTATCAAACCATCTGATAGCAAATGGAATCTTATTACATATGTGTAACACTCTCTCCCAAGAATAATTCTTTTTACATTGTTATTATCTTTGTCCATTCCTGAAAGAAGATTATTGTTTCTGGTTCCACAATTGACTATATTGTTTGCTCCCATATGTATTAACACATAAAATTTATGATATTTTCTACAGACCAGAAGTGGAATTTATTTGAGCAAGAATGTAATAGTTTATGATCTTGTACTGTTGTTACCACTCCCCCCTATTTTTTAACCATCTACACATTTATAGAGCCAATATCTATCTATAAATTGCATTATTGTCATAAATATATTAAATACTACCAGACCCAGTACTGAAACAGGCACTCTCTGATATATCTATCCATCCATGCATCTTCAGGCTCGTACCCACCTTAATTTTAACATTAGATTATCTGCATACAACCATATTTAAACTCATTCCCTCCAGTGGAGCTCTGGAAGTTTGCACTGTAGCTTCCAATTGGCAAAGCCTAAGCTTTTTAATAGAATCAAATTCTGTTCTCACATTTCAAACGGATGTTTATATCTCTTTAACCATAGAGGTTAAGTGTAAATTACACATTTGTCAGCACAAACTATTTTTATAGTGGTAGCATTCTTTAGGCTCCACATCTTGAACTGAATTTTGTAAGTCATAGTAAACGCAGTTAACTATTACATGTGTAATGTTTATAGACAACTTACGATATCTCAGTAACCAGTTAAGTTACACATATACTGTTATTAGAATTTTGTTCATCCAGCTGGGAGCTTTCATATGAGGCTAAGCAGTTCTGTTTGTGTGACATGATTGTCAAAGATATTTAGAAAAATATGACATTCATGACAATATAAAAGAATACTGTATGAACAACAATTAATATCTCTTTACCTGCACAGGTGTCACTGCATAAGCTTTAAGATGATTTTTTTAATACTTTGTATGTCGCATGGCTTTGGAATTATTGATGCAAATATGAACAAGCAATATTTGACGCCTAGAGACGTCAGTAGGATGTAGCTGCAGAAGTACCTGAAGGCATCCCTAGGCTGTAATTAGTTAATCCAGTATATAACAAAACCATTTACTTTCCGTTTGTTCATCATTTGGAAAATAATATCATGTGGTTTGGTGTCAAAAGCCTTAGTGAGATCTATCCATATGACCTCTGTTGATATCCAACAATTCAAGGTTTCACCCACTGGAGTGTAATACATAATTTGATTTGTACTGCAGGATTTTCCCTGATTTAAACCATATTGATAAATGTCATTGTCCTCTTTTTTTGATTTTGTAACAAAAGATACCACTCTCTCAAACATTTTACCAACGATGCTTGTTAAACTACTGGGTCTATAATTAGATGGTGTATTGGCATCTCCTCCATTGTGGAGTACAGTTGCAGCCTTGTTCCATATTAATGGAACCTACTGTATCGCTCATGCAATAATTGTTGAAAAATGCTTGCAAAGCCCTCTATTATGCCAGTTCTGACCGTATACAAGAAGACATCATTTAGGCCATCTGGCCCAGCTGCACAACATGCTCTTGTTCCACTCGAATGCCTTACTCACAATTTCAGTTATTGTACAGGGCATTCCTCACAATATTGCAACAGCAAACACTGAACCAACTGTTTTTAAATAAACTGAAACTGAAACTTTGACAGGTTTTTGCTGAAACATAGTGCTCCACTTTGTACCCATTTTAGGTAACATCATTTGAGTCTTTTGATGTCTTATTTATGGCTATAAGTGGTATTAAAATGGATCGAATGAATCAGGTTTAATAGTCAGAAACCTATTTCAATCAATTAAACTTAATTAAGGAATAACAGTTTGCTCAGGGATGAAACTGAGCACAGATAAGACAGTGGTAGCAGCAAACTGGGGAAATCAGAAGAAGCTGAGAACTGAGGGAGAAGGGAAAAGAGTGGAACAGGTAAACAGCTTCAAGTATCTAGGAGGACAAGGGAAGTCTGAATGAAGAGGTCAAATCTAGAATCAGAGGGGCTGCAGCTAATTGGCATAGAGTGTCAGGTGTAGTCAATGACAGAAGAATGCCAAAGAAGCTGAAAAGTAAGGTGTACAAAACAGTGGTGTGACCAGTACTACTGTATGATACAGAAACATGGGCAGTAAAGGCAGAGCAGATGAAGAAGCTAGAGGTGATGGAATGAAGTGACTGAGAAGGGTGGTAGGATGCACTCGTGGGACAGATGAAGAAATTAGGACATAAGAGCAGAAGCCAAAGTAGCACCAATTGCAAAAAAGATCAAAGAGAACACATTACATGGCTTGGATGCGTGCAGAAAAGCGGCAGACAATCTGGTGAAGGAAATTTTAGACAGACAGGAAGAAGGTAAGAGGAAACAAAGATGTCCAGCAAAGAGGTGGACAGACTGTGTGAAAGAAGATCTGTGACACAGACTGTGTGAAAGAAGATCTGTGACAGTCAGGCATGAGTGTAGAAGAAGGCAGAAGTGTGACACTGAATCGAGAATGATAGTAACAGTAAACACAATTCCCCAGCCCCATGTAGAAAATGGGAAAAAAGGGGGCTAATGATGATGATAGATTTGCTCAGTTTAATGATATGCTGGGGGATAAACTGGAAGCGCATGAACACACTAGGTCATAACAGTAAATTAAACTTTGTTCCTTATAATGCATGCTGCTCTATCTTTAAAAATGAAAGAAACCTATAGGTTTGATTCAGAAATGTTTAATCACTTTTGCAGCCAGTTTTTTCAGGACTGTTGGCAGGTATACACACAGGGTTTGTGTTATTACACTGCAGTAATTCAGGGGTGGAGCTAGGATTTTCAAATTTGTACTGACAGCTCTCAAACTGCTACCCCCCTCCCCAGCCAAGCTACGGCCATTCTCGTAATTCACGGTTTGGTCTTTTAGTGTCGATGAAGAGGCATTTGCTATAATGCCTCTTCCGTAATATAATATAAATTCACTCAAACTCGGTTCCTTGAATTGAAAATTAACCTGAAATGTCAGTTCTTTGAAAAATGCAGCATGGTAGTTGGGGTAGAGACTTTATGCTTTTGTTTTCTGTAACTAAGGTACAGGTTTTGAGCTTGAGTAAATTACTAACCACCTGTTACCACTAACTAGGATGTTTCATTCACACACACACCCCTACCTACCTCTTAGTGCAAGAAATATGGACAAAGCCTAAAATAAACAGGGACAGATATTAAATAATGTTCTCGTGAACTTAGAAAGTTGCTAGAATAACAGGATTTGTGCTAGTATGAATTTTTCTAAAGGACATGAAGTCTGAAGCTCAAATGTCTGTCATTATTTAGCAACTTCAGCCTTCAATGATTTTCTAGAAAATCACAAAATTTATGAGGAACAGACAAAAAATATGGGGCAAAAATCTGGGCATTCTGCAAAATGTGGACAGTTGAGAGGTATGCTACCTACCACACACACACACACACACACACACACACACAAAACCTCTTGACCTCTTACAGCAACAAACTCATAAATAAAACTGAGGCAAAGGCCCAAAAATAAGGACATTTCTTTAAATATTGCTCTTATAAACTTAGAAAGATAATAGAATAGTAGTAGGTCTTGCATCAGTACGAATTTTCTGAAAGGTATGAAATCTGAAACTGAAATGTCTGCATTATTTTCTAACTTCAGTCTTTAACAATTTGCCACTAATTTGCCAGAAAACTGCAATTTTATGAAAAACGGACCAAAAATATGATGCAAAAATATAAAATTGCCAGACAATACAGCTGGGAACCTGTCAAAGGAGGGACACCATTTTAATATGAGCACAGTTAACTTAGAGCAGCTGACAAAATTAGAGAATCTACATGCATTTCTGAAATAAAAGTAATGTATAACTCTGATCATTAGTTATTTATAAAAGTAAAGTAAACCCTCTATGTTTTCTTCCAAAATTGCTATTTTGTGGAGGGATCATTAGGGGAAGAGCAACATTTTGAGCCAAAATCAGGGACAGTTGAGGTTTGGCTATGCCTAATTCTATAAAGCAATTTATTTGCATGTACCTCTCAACCTGTTAATGCAATAAATCTGGACAAGGCCAAATATATTGAGGGAACATATAAACAGTACTAAAAATTGCTCTTGTATAAACTGGGACAGTTGATAGAACAGGTCTTATTTTAGCATGCATTTTTCTGAAGGTTATAAAGTCTGAAACTAGTGTGTCATTATTTAGTGACTTAATTCCTAAATCATTTGCCAGAAAACCACAAATTGAGGAACAAACCAAAAATAAGAAGCAAAAAATCTATTCATTCTTTGAAAATCTGGATAGTTGGGAGGTATAGTTCAGCTGGGGCTGTCTAAGTTTGCCGCCCTTCTCCCTCACAAAATCATGGTCGAATGGAGCCACCCCCCTGCAGCCATTCCAATGATCCATTACTTTGCTATTTCACTCCATTTACCATAAACACTAATGTACATACTGATTTACTTCTATGATGATTTGAACTTCATTTGAAAGTTTTATTTTGCATTTTACAGCACAAACACTAAGACATCTGCTAAACAAACTTGGCATTAAAACTTCTCTGCCCTTGAAACTCACATTCACTGAAACAGCATTAAAACCCACATTCAAAGATAAATACATTTTACCCGTGGCAGATAAGAATTAATTCTGGGCTGCTTTTAAATCATAGGCCCCTTGCATATGAAACATACATGTGCTCTTTGATACACCTTCCTATTGCTTTGAACATTTTTCCAGTAAACAATGAAACAAAACTGCCCAATTCAGAACATTTCCATCATAAAAGTCTAGTCAAACTTTTACAGTCCACCATTATCAGTAAATAATATGCACAATCTCTGAAGTAGTAAAAAAGTAATCTAAATAATTCCACGTTAAATAAATCTAACTAATGAAGAGGTTGCTGCTAGCAATCACCTTTATATTTCATGACTTCACCGAAAAATAAAGTGTCTGATGCCCCTGAGGAATAAATTGCCTAAATTACATTAATAATAAGCTAGTAATATTGCAATAGGAAATGGATGGCAAACTGATAACAGGCTCATAGTTAGTGTTTTAACTTTCAGTACAGCAGCATTCACCCCTTATGGGAGTCAAACCAACAACCTTCTGCATTAAAAGCAAGTACACAACATTTTGTGCTACTAGCAATGTGAGCCGACTTAGCATAATCAGCACTAAACTTCTCTTCCCCTGCAGCTCTCAGCTCCTTGTAAAATCTATGCAATACTCAACTACATCTCAACTTCGCAGCACAAGAAGTCTGGAAAAAGCCAAATTTATTGGGGTGGGTCAAAAGGGCAAAAAACAGGAACACATTAAACATTGCTTGTATAATCTTGGAAAGCTGCTAGAATAAAATGCTGTGTTACCATCATACATTTTACTGCCAAGGTCACTGTGCAAAATAGTCAGAACAACATACCACTATGCCAAATCACCTGCTTTGTGAAAGAGAGGAAGACTGAAACTTAAATGGCTATCATTTAATGAATTCAGTTATCACCATAGCTGTCAACCTCTTAGCACAAAACACCTGGACAAACCCAGTAATGAGGGAATACAGCCCTCAAACATATTCAGTGAATTCAGTTCTTGCCATAGCTGTCAACCTTAGCACAAAAACCTGGACAAAGCCAATAACAGGGTATTACAGTCCCAAAAATAAGGACAAATTTCAAATAGTCATAAACTTAAAAAATAGCTATAAAAAGCATGTGTTACTATATATTTATTGCTAGAATAAAAGTTGTTTTACTATGTCACCAACACAGGGATAAGATGCAGACTCCACACAGAAGGCACCCCAGCCAAGAATCAAACCAGAAAACCTATAGCTGTGAGGCAACAATACAGCCACTGCACCATCAAATATGTAAGGAAGTAAACATTCAGAAACCTGAAGTCTGAAATTTAAATGCCTGTCAATTTGTTAATCAGGACAGTCTGACTTGGAACAAAAAAAAAAACAATTCTCAGCAGAGGCCCAGGAAAAAATAATGCAGACATGTCTTTGTAACATGGGAGGACACAAAAGCAAACCCACACAAACACAGGGAGAAGATACAGCCCCCCCCACAAAGAAGGCACCCCAGCCAAGAACCAAACCCAAGAACCTATAACTGTGAGACATCAATGCTATGTTGCTAGCGCTGCACCATCAAATTTCAAGCATTGCAATATTTAAAAAACACAGATATGATACAGATATTGATCAGATCAAATATGAGGCAAAAATCTGCAATTTGTTTACAAATGGTGGTGGGTAGGGAATTCAGGTCTTTAACACCTGCATACAAGGTACAGGGTTCAAGCTTGAGGTATTCCCTACCACACCACCCATCCCACCTGGGGCATTCTCACACACACACACACACACACACACACACACACACACACACACACACACACACACACACACACACACACACACACACACAAACACACACACACACACACTACTCACCAGCCCCTCGGTTCTAAATAAAGTCCTTGACTACTACTCACCAGCCCCTCGGTTCTAAATAAAGTCCTTGACTACTACTCACCAGCCCCTCGGTTCTAAATAAAGTCCTTGACTACTACTCACCAGCCCCTCGGTTCTAAATAAAGTCCTTGACTACTACTCACCAGCCCCTCGGTTCTAAATAAAGTCCTTGACTACTACTCACCAGCCCCTCGGTTCTAAATAAAGTCCTTGACTACTACTCACCAGCCCCTCGGTTCTAAATAAAGTCCTTGACTACTACTCACCAGCCCCTCGGTTCTAAATAAGTCCTTGACGTGAGACCAACAAATCCTCCCGCTTTCCTTGCAGTGAGACCAACAAATCCTCCCACTTTAAGTCCTTGAAATCCTCCCGCTTGAAAACGCATTTGAACTGACATGCGCGGTGAGCTCCATTTCCGACTGGATGAGCTGACGTCATCGTCGTGCACTGGTAAAGTGTGAAAACTTTAAAATGCTACCCCCCTTCTAAATACGTTGTACTGAAATCAGTACAGTGCATATGCCTCCCGACGTCCCTGCAGTAATTAGCATCTATATCACGTTACCAAAATCTTACTACATCGAATCACCGAACGTCGACCTATACTCATTGATGTAGTAAAACATTGAATAACATTTAAAACAACCAAAAATAAAAACTAACTAGTGTAGGGGCAAGCCCTCATGCACCCCCACACCCCCCTACTTAAATATTCCAACTCCGAGACCGCACTACATTGATGTAAACGGAAATCTCCCCCTACGGAGATTTCCATTTACCTGCACGATGTTCTGTGCTTTCGATGTTGTGGTGCTGACAATATTAGCTTCAATATTGTTGGCCTTCGACATCGTGAAATAGACTCAGTAATTATATACAGTAGACTCCCTCTTATCCGGTCTCGCTTTAACCAGACTCCTCTTTAACCAGCTATCAAATTTCTGCCATATCCGGAGCAACAGACAGCAGAGAAGAACAACACTTCTGCCTCCTCTTGGCACTTTGGAACATCTCAGATTATCATTTTAATTTTAAATGTTAACATATTGAAACAAAACAAACTTGCAGTTTTTATTTTATATATTGCAAGTTCATTTTTGTTTCAGCCTTTTAACATTTTAAGATTAAAACAATATGCTGAGACTTTCCAAAGTGCAAGGTAAAAGCAAGACTGGATAAGAGTGACTTACCTGCCCAGTATTTGTGTGCGAAATTTAAGCTAGCTGTAAGATAGAGTAAGTAAGTGTGTGTGTGTGTGTGTGTGTGTGTGTGTGTGTGTGTGTGTGTGTGTGTGTGTGTGTGTGTGTGTGTGTGTGACATTTAAACTAGCCGTTCTGTTTATAGTATGAGAGATAAAGTGTGTGTGTGTGGGTGTGTGTGTGTTTGTGTGTGTGTGCGTGTGTGCATGTGCGTGTGTGTGTGTGTGTGTGTGTGTGTGTGTGTGTGTGTGTGTGTGTGTGTGTGTGTGTGTGTGTGTTTTAACATATCTTTCAATTGTCCAGAGTTAGCCTTATAGTTTTGATCTGTTTCTAATACAATTTGTGGTTTTCTGGCAAATCACTGAGGACTGAAGGCACTAAATAATGACACGCATGAGTTTTAGACTTCATATCCTTCAGAAAATGCATGCAAACACAAATCCTGTTATTCTAGCAATTTGCTAAGTTAAAAAGAGCAATATTTAAAACCTATCCCTATTTTTGGGCCATAGCAGCCCCATTATTTCAGACTTTGTCCAGATTTCATGTGCTAAGAGGTTGAGAGGTATCATGCCTCTCAGCTATCCAGATTTTTGCAGAATGTCCAGATTTATGCCTCATATTTTTGCTTATTCCTCATAAAATTTGTGTTTTTTCTGGCAAATCACTAGGGATTGAAATAAATAAAAATGCTAATCATTTGAGTTTCAGACTTAATTTCCTTCAGAAAATGAATGTTAAGACAAATGCTTTTTTTTCTAGCAACTTTCTAAGTCTATAAGAGGAATATTTAAAATCTGTCTGGTGGCAGGTGGTTACAACCTCCAAACGATATTTTATATGCTTTTTCTGATTAACCAGGCATTCCTTTATCCAGCCTAAGGTCCGGTCCCAGCGAGGCTGGATTAGAGGGAGTCTACTGTAGTTTGAGCAGTATAACAATTATGGTAAGACAGACATCACAAATAAAAATGCTTTTATAGTCACATTATGAGGGAATCTGAATAGAATCATCATAGTTTATAAATAAATCAGGGGAAAGAAAAAGATGTCCTACAAGAAGGACACAACACGAAGACTGAAAGAGGTTAGCTCAAAAGAAATGTGAGAAAGTGATCTTCAGATACAGAAATGTGGACACATGCGCTACATTACTGCATGAAAAATGGTGGAAATGTTCAGGAAGGTGTCATACAAGTATAGGTGTGCTGAAAAGTATGGCCAAGAAGGAAAATATGCTATTACTTTTATCTTGATCTAAAATTTCACTTTTATTGCATTATGGTCAAAACAAGAAGGCAGTTCGTCGGTTCCGTGTGCCCAGTCTGCACAAGTGCCATTTAACAGCCCTTCCTCCTTCTTGTCTTCCCATGTTTCACACTCCAGACATCTCATTATCTTCTCCGTAGGTCTGCTGTTCTCCTTTCCAACATGCCACAACATGCATTTCTCTTCCCATGTTTCACACTCCAGACATCTCATTATCTTCTCCGTAGGTCTGCTGTTCTCCTTTCCAACATGCCACAACATGCATTTCTCTTCCCATGTTTCACACTCCAGACATCTCATTATCTTCTCTGTAGGTCTGCTGTTCTCCTTTCCAACATGCCACAACATGCATTTCTCTTCCCATGTTTCACACTCCAGACATCTCATTATCTTCTCCGTAGGTCTGCTGTTCTCCTTTCCAACATGCCACAACATGCATTTATTACTTTCTTCATAAAGTAATACGTTCCATAGCGAAAAAAAAAAACGTACGTCCCCAATGGTGGTCTCTGACCCTTCTTGCCCTCTGTCCTAACTCTTGAGCTTTATTCCTTCAAAGTTTCTGTTTATGATATCATGTACCCACATCATGCCCCCATCTTTTTCCTTCCTAGTGAGTGTAGTCTCACAAGAAAGAAAACATAAGAAAATTGTTTAGATACCAGACATTCAGGCGATCTTATTGATAGAGACTTGAATGTGTTAAGGGCTAGATGGGAACACTTAATATGCAGCCACATAGAGAGCAATATCATTGCTGTTGTCCTACAAGGGGCAGGCGTCAGACATCTACTACCAGAGCCTGGTCAGGAAACAGCAGTTTTGGTGCTGGAAGTTTCCAGTGATGTTGGAAGCAGCTAGAAGTATTCAGGAACATAGCAGCATGTCATTATTAAACTGTGTGGTTTGATATGAACTTATCTATAGGCTTGAGCAAACCAAAAGTTATCATTCCCATCTTCAGGGTCATAGAATTTGAAAAAATGGGGCAGGTTATCAGAAATGCCCTAGCAGAAGTTCTAGCTAAGGTAAGGATAGTCAGTTCAGTCAAGAAATAAAGTAGTTTTTTTTTTTTTTTTTTTAACAAATACCCAAAGGCAGCAAATATAGAAAAAATAATGGAAATAATAGTGATCCTAAGTAAAATACACTGTGTGTAAAAAGTACACTGTAAAAACAGGAGTGCAAAATGAATACTTCTGAGTGATGTTCAGGAAACAATAATAAATATTCAATAGTTCAGCAACAAAAGAGTCCAGAATAAAGTGCATGATGTCAGATGTTTACGTAAAGAATCAGCCTATGAGAAAATTCACACCTTAAGTTATACAATATAACTAAGAATGATGACATTCACCTTGAATTTTTTTTTTAAACAGAACTGAGGAAAGAAAGTGTTTTTTCATAAATTATAGAGAGGACACAGTTTCTGAAGAGTAGAAGAGGGTAGATTTAATTTCCTATCATAAGTAGATCAACTCAAAAAGAAAAGGCTTAGGCTCCGCTCATTGGAAGTTACAGTGCAAACTTCCTGAGCTCCATTGGAGTGAATGAGTTAAACAGAACTGAAGAATTAAATCCCAAAGGAAGTGTGGATATGGATTACCTGGACTTTATCAAGGTGTTTGACATGGTACTAAACAGTGAAGAATACATTCATAAGACTTGGAATGGTCACTTGTGTGCTAGGAAAGTCAAAACACTGGCTAGGCAATAGAGTCAGTGGGTCATAGTAAATGGACTCCACTCTGACTGAAGGATGATAACCAGTCAGGCAGTGTGAGAGTCATGAATGGAGGTGGTCCTCTTCAACGTCTTTACAGGTGACATTGCGCAATGTCTGAAAGAAAGTCTTTGCTTTGCTGATGACACAAAGTCATACAAAAAACTGATACAAAAGATGTGCAGAAAGAATGACAGAAGTGGCAAGACTGAAGGAATGACTTGAAATACAACTTCGGTTCAGTGCAAAATAATGCACCCAGACATCAAAAACCCAGGAAAGGGGCACACCTTTGGGGGAAATTAATAGTAACAACAAATGAAAATAAGGACTTGCAACTATCATCTCAGATGACCTAACAGCATGTAAGCAATGTGAGGGAATAAGAAGGAAGAGCGAATGCTGTGATAGACCGGCAAAGAAACAACCAAGTAGAAAACAAAACAATATTACATGATAGACCGGAAAAGAAACAACCAAGTAGAAAACAAAACAATATTACATGATAGACCGGAAAAGAAACAACCAAGTAGAAAACAAAACAATATTACATGATAGACCGGCAAAGAAACAATCAAGTAGAAAACAAAACAATATTACATGATAAACCGGAAAAGAAACAACCAAGTAGAAAACAAAACAATATTACATGATAGACCGGCAAAGAAACAACCAAGTAGAAAACAAAACAATATTACATGATAGACCGGCAAAGAAACAACCAAGTGGAAAACAAAACAATATTACATGATAGACCGGCAAAGAAACAACCAAGTAGAAAACAAAACAATATTACATGATAGACCGGCAAAGAAACAACCAAGTAGAAAACAAAACAATATTACATGATAGACCGCAAAGAAACAACCAAGTAGAAAACAAAACAATATTACATGATAGACCGGCAAAGAAACAACCAAGTAGAAAACAAAACAATATTACATGATAGACCGGAAAAGAAACAACCAAGTAGAAAACAAAACAATATTACATGATAGACCGGCAAAGAAACAACCAAGTACAAAACAAAACAGTATTACATGATAGATCGGCAAAGAAACAACCAAGTAGAAAACAAAACAATATTACATGATAGACCGGAAAAGAAACAACCAAGTAGAAAACAAAACAATATTACATGATAGACCGGCAAAGAAACAACCAAGTAGAAAACAAAACAATATTACATGATAGACCGGCAAAGAAACAACCAAGTAGAAAACAAAACAATATTACATGATAGACCAGCAAGGAAACAACCAAGTAGAAAACAAAACAATATTACATGATAGACCGGAAAAGAAACAACCAAGTAGAAAACAAAACAATATTACATGACAGACCGGCAAAGAAACAACCAAGTAGAAAACAAACAATATTACATGATAGACTGGCAAAGAAACAACCAAGTAGAAAACAAAACAATATCACATGATAGACCGGAAAAGAAACAACCAAGTAGAAAACAAAACAATATTACATGATAGACTGGAAAAGAAACAACCAAGTAGAAAACAAAACAATATTACATGATAGACTGGCAAAGAAACAACCAAGTACAAAAAAAACAATATTACATGATAGACCGGCAAAGAAACAACCAAGTAGAAAACAAAACAATATTACATAATAGACCGGCAAAGAAACAACTAAGTAGAAAACAAAACAATGTTATATATCTGCAGTTATCACTTTGAAAACCATACCTGGAGTATTGGGGACTATTTTGGACATCAAATATTAAAAATAAAGAAAGTACAGAGGCAATTCAGAGAAAGATAAAACTTTTATATCAGTTTGCAGCCAAAGTCAAATATGAAGAAACTAAAAGAGACTGTTACATAGTTATGAAGTAAAGGAAGAAAGGGTACACGACAGAAAATGTTAACCACCTCATGGAAATTTGAACAGTCTAAGTATCATCCTTCCAAAATAAGAGAGAGAGGGAGACATGTGAGAACAAAAGTTTACACATGAAGATGAAGGGTGAATGCTTTGGGAGAGATATGGAAGTATTTTTTTTATAAAAAATGTAGTGAGTAATAGAAATGGGACTTACCAAAGAAGTATCAAGTTCAAAGCAGTAAAAGAATTCAAGATTTTAAGAGGGAAGCAAATAATTCTTATGTGGGTTGAGGAAACATTGTTAGGATAAATAAAAGCTGTGGCTTATCCAAAATGCAGAGGAAGGGGCAGAATCTTGTGAAGGAGGATAAGGGTGCAGTTAATCCTTGTATACTGCCTAAATGAATCCTTTTTTCAGAGAGAGAAAATTGCTTAGAAGTCTCATTCCTTTGAAGTTCTTCCAGTTCACACTTAACCTTAGCCATCTAAAACAAATGCATGAACTAAAGCAATTCAGTTTAATCAGACCAGCTGGCAAGGTATACTGCCAGATGATAAGGTGCCATGTTTCTACTCCATATCATGCATTTTGTTTTTAGGATCTTGTTTTATAAAAGGAAGGCTACGCTATTGTATAGACTCAGGTTAAATTTTAAACCATATGGTCATAATGAATCGTGATACTTTGTAAATTACAAAATTGTATTACTGCAGTTGATCACACAGTTTAACAATATGGTACAGCAGTTTCCTTACTTGTTATATATTTGCTCACACATATTGAGGGCAAAAGGCTGAAAGGTCTGGAACAATAGAAGGCAAAACTAAAATAATCCGAAGAAAGTGTACAGTATTATCAGAGCCGCAGAGTGCAGAGACCTTGGTCTCAATAAGATGCATTGCTCTCATTTTTAAATTGTATTTGTTTCTTTAAGATGAGATAGTTTGTATGTAATAAATGATGCCTCAAATCTGCTCACAAAACAAAATACGTAATTGTCTTTATCTTTATAGTATTACAGTCTTCACTTACCACTGGACAAATACCTGAAGGGTAAGTGAATTAGATATGTTAACCACCAGATTACTGTATTTCAGTATTTTTGTTTTCTGTGTGGGAGTCAAGTCTAGCCATTCTGAAGGTCTTGGTTTTAAAACAATATGCTTTATGAAACTGCACAAAACCAGGAGGGACACAAATGGCATGACATTACCAATACTATAATTAACGACAACTGGATAAATTTTCCTTGAGAATAATTATTTCACTTAGTAGTAACATATTTAGCCAGTTTAAGTCATTGCTTTCCCATTGACTCTGCCCAGATTGTACAGTTTACTACTGAAGACGGGACCTTTTTCATTTAAGCTACCCCACGTCACAAAGCTGCAAGCACCCAAAACATCCCTCATCCATCCTCTCTTTTCACCAGATGGTGTTTATTTTTTTAAGTCATACAGTAAAGCTGCAAGTTTGTTATGTAGGTATACTGTGAAAGAACACTGAGAAATCAGAAGTGAAATGTGTAAGCCTTACTATTTTATTTTATTCAAACAGCATTGCTATATGGCTGCCTCTCACTTTTGGGTAAACTGAATCATATAGTCATGTGACATGAATTCTGATGTTGTGTGATTCCCACATTTTTCATTATACCAACTGACCTATCACCAAGGGTCACTTGAGTGATATGGACTCACTAATCATTATCACTTCACTGTTCCTTCCTGATAATTAAACATAGAAAATTGTTTCCATTTCAAACAGTTTTATCCATACTTAACATACTGTGACTGTTGTTAGCATCTGATTAGAAATGACTCATTGTCTCTTTTCACCTGATTGTCTTTTTTTAAGCCATATAGTAAAGCTCTAAGTCTTTTTTGTGGGTGTGCTGTGGATGAACACAACAACTAGTATGCTCTTCTCACCACCTTGCCATCTCACAACAGCTCTTGTATTTTTCACTTTGCCATTGTTCATACTATCGCATCTCCTCCTTGAAGAAACAGTCCTCAACCACAATCTCACTGCAGATCAGGCAACTATTAAAATGTCCTTTCTAGACTTCTTAAGCATTTCTTGTTGCATGCTACCTCCGCTCCTGCTCCTCCCCCTGGAAGCTACCTGCCCTAGGTGTGTGTTCTTCTCAGCATTCTTCACTCACATCCTTGATACCATCTTTCACCATGACCTTCAGAACATTCTTGATGTCCCTATAATCTTTCCTTAAGTATAATTTCCCGTCCCTGACCATCATTTTATAACTTCCTCACAAAACATTCTGATTTTGCATTGAAACCTTTTCCCCATGCTGCTGCTGACTGGCCTGACACCTACTGATGACTCTCTGTGTAGCCTTACTATGATAACACAGATAATGTAGAGCTACACCATTTTCCACATTGCTAAGGACATGCAGAGTTTTATGTAACCTACATACTTGCTGTTCCATCTTCTTAAAGTTAAGGCTTGAGTCATACCTCACTCTAGCTTTATGGAAATTCAGTTTCTTAATGTTCTGTATAGGGCTGATGTTAATGACAACTCCAGTTTATAAGATCGACCACCTGATGGATAGGTCAAAGTCGAGTTGTGTTGTTTTGCATGGAGTTTTTTCTCAGCCTCTAGTCTTCTTACCCAATGAACTGTCCATCTTCATGGAAGTACTCTTTATCCATATGCATCTAAGCTTATGTAAAAACATTTCAATTGGCTAACTTTAATGTCCATCCAGACAGGCCATCTGTAGTTTGTTTAATCCAACTGATAACCTCAAGTCCATCCATGTATTCTTAACAGCAATGGATAAATCACTGCATAAAATGATGCCAGCTAGTTTGCCCACCATCACAGCTAATCTCTGTCACCTACACTGGCCTTCAACTGACTCAATTGGTCTAAATACCAAGAGATGCTAACTACTTTCCAGAAAATGCATCTTCTAGACAGAAAATCATACTTTGGTCGTATCATCTATGTCATATGTCATCAGGATCATATGTCATTTCTAAAGTTTTGCAACTATGTAGATCTAAATCATATTTGAAGTCTAAAACTTGAAGCATTTAACTTAAGTTTATTTACAGTTTATTACCTCTGAGACTGGATCGCGCTCAAAAAGGATCTCTACACCAGCCCACCTACCCTGTTACCAAATACTAAATAAATAAATAAAGCCATTAAAAATGCAAAGATCAAACAAACCAAAAAGCACAACAATAGAAACACTAAATGCAGAGACTCCGACTGTGTTATATTAAACGTGACCACAAATCTCTCTTACGATAAGATGTTTCTGTTAAATGTAACAAAAAATGTCATTTTACTTTTTTGCACTTTTGAGTTTTGCATGTAGGTTTTTAAGAATAGTTATTTTATTTTATGTATGAAGCAGATACAAAATAATATTGTTTGTTTACTGCATAAATGGGTTTGTTGTCTTACCGTTTATTAGTTTTGTGTGATTTTGAATTGGTTGCTAAAAGCAATGGGGCATTTTTGATTGACTGTTGGTAACAATAGAGCATTTTAATTTGCCGATTTTTCCTGGGAACTTGGTAGGTATTCCCCCTTTTTTAAAAAAAATTACTAAAATGTTGTTTATCAATTTTTATAATGTGATCATCGCATTTAAAATACTGTTTATATCTGATGTTCTAAATATAGCCTTCAAGGAATGTTTAATCTATGATTGTAACAGATGCCGTATAATTTCATTTTTTACTGCATAAAGGGGTTTGATGTTTTTACCAATTAACAGTTTTGTTTAGCGAGGATTGGTTGTTAATGAGGTATCCTGATACGCTAATCCTCTAGGGCTTGGCAGTCACACGATATCCTTATTGGATGAAAAATGTTTATTTAAACTTTCTGAATTTGTATGTTTTTTACCTGAAAAAGTTTTTATTATAAAAATGAAATCGCTTTTCCTAGGAGGGAGTTGTGATCTTGCTTAATATAACACAGTCAGAGTCTCTGCATTTAACGTTTCTATTGTTGTGCTTTTTAAACAAATAAATCTCCCTATTCACTATTACACTCTGTAAGTAACTGTTTTCTCAGACTGTGCATTTAGAAGGATTCAGTCAGTGACATTATTTCCAAAGATGATTCAATCCTGACTTAGCCATACAGAATGGACACCAGCCTTATCTCTCCACTATCAAACAAGGGCAGCAGTATCTATCTACTTCCTAATTTTGCTAGCTGATATGCTCACCTTTTTTTCTGGGCATGTATAAAGTAGCCCTACCTGCTGAGTGGTGCTGCAGATTAGTGTCCATGTAGAATCTATGGGTATGGCTTATGTAACTCTAGTCAGAATTGCAGCTGTAGTAGTGAGACTTCTGTTGGGCAGGTATCATAGCTTTTTTTAACTAATCAGTAGGGATATCCTCAGCATGTGGCCAAAAGACAAATCACTAATCGAAGCTTGCAATACTTAAAACATCATCAAGGAGCAATTGTGTTTCTTCATGATTCATACTATTTTAGTCTCTGTTATCCAAATGAAAACAAACTCCTTTGCAAATTTCATTCATCTTGATTATGTTTTGTATGATGGGGATGCCCCTTGCTGTGCAATAACTACATGCCTTAGTGTGTGGTACAGCTGAAGACTGAGTGACCTTTCATAAGTAAATGTGCAGTTATCATGCAGCCATCCCCCTCAAGTCACTTAATGTACAGAACATGAATATGTTTTGTGCTATACAGGTAAGAAATGGATCGCTACTTGCAATATTTTCACATAACAAGTTTCACAAATTCATGAGTTAATGAGTGGCCCCTTTTCGATATTTATTATCTAAATTGCAGAAAAGTAGTCTCACATTGTAAACAGTCTCACATGCAAGCAGGTCATAAAAATGGAAGGAGCAATTTCATACTGATTTAAAATGTAACATAAAGGGGCTATGATAATGGTGGAAAGTGAGAAGACATGGGTTCTAGTACCATGGAAGGAAAGTGAATATTGGAAATCCTTTCCAGATTGCTGCATACGGTTTGGAAGCAGAATATTACAGCTCCAACAATAATGACAAAACAATGATGTCTGAGAATAAATAAGAAACCAGATAGAAAAGGGAACAATTCATCCCAGTATTGACACTCTGTCAGGTAAATAAATTGAAATTCAAAGTTGCATACCCTCCATTTTTTGTCTGTTTTCATCTGAGGTTAAAATCTTTCTAGATCCAGAAGAAGCAGCAGAAGTCTTAAGAAGTTGTTCAGAGCTCTGGACAGACTGACCAGCCTCGGGAAGACAAGAGGAATACTAATGTAGAGAATATTGCAACACCTGGGAAGGACCTGCCCTCGTTACTTTAATTAGACAACAGTTACGACAAAAACACAAATCTCTGAACATGAAGAAAGGAGTTCAGGGACAAGCTGATCAGGAGGCTTTCAGAATTGTTGAGAGACTATTCAGTAAACAAGCTGTCCATTTCATTCTTTGGGGACAGGATATGATAATAAAAGACACTAAATGGTGACAATAGATCAAGTGGATACTTCCCATGTAGAATAAGCCACTGAAAATCACAACTGTCATGAAGCTCAGCTTACCTCATAAGCAGAAGTTAAGAGAGAGCACAGATTTCATGACCAAAGAAAAAGCCTTATTGAATATAGTTTTTAAAAATATTATATGCATGAGAGTTGTTTTATATGTTATAATGATAATCTTTTAATTTCAGGTCCTGAACTACAATTTAATAGGTGAGGTAGTATAACTGAAGGGGACAGGTGGAAGAATGCTTTGAAAATGCAAAAACTGTGGAGATCTGTATATCACATCCCTGACCCAGACTTTTTGAACATTACAGAAAGGAAGCTCCAAAAACTTGCAAAAGACACAAAAAGTATGCAAGATGTGTGGAAAGTACTATCCTTTCTTTAAGCAAGATCAAAAGAGGTGAGGAAAACCCAAACTGTAAGAAACAAGCTTTTTCACCAAAAGAAAGAAACGCTTTTATTTTCCATTCTGCTTAAATATTTGAAGTTGCACCTATAGTAACGTGCAGTGATACATTTTTTGTACTTTCATGTTTTATCATATTTTAGCAAAAAAATATGTATTTTTGCTTCTTTTTAGTTTGTTCTTGGAACTTAGTCTTGTAGCTTCATTTGCATTTATGGGAAAATGGTGAATTACTGCAAGCTCTTCAGATCATGTATATGTTATACTGCATTTCTCTCCATTAGCAGAATTACTTGTAAAAGTTAGCTGTTTGTATTTTGAACCCTGTCTGGGGCCTTAATCTTGCAATTGCATTCACAGTTTTGACGGAACTGTGAACTACTACCGGATTTGAGCCTCATTTAGTCATTTAATTCTGACTTTTTCCATAAACACTGGTACTGCTAAGTTTCTGCGTTGTCTGGTGCCTTAGCGTGCAGTAGAATTGCGGTAATGGGAATAATGTATATTCTGGTCCTAGATTTGGTACTGCATTGCTTTTACAGCCGTCTATATCCCAGCTTTGCTGCTTGAGTCTTATAGTCTTCTTATATTTATCTGTTTAAAGTTGCATTTCAATGCCTTTCTATTTCCCTGTTCTTTGTGTCTGCCCCTCCCTCCACCGAGACATTAAGCTAAAGTTTCTGAAATTCTAACCTACCCGAGACCATTGATCTTAAGCGCAGAGTCAGAAGACTAAAGCTCCAATACTGGCTTTATTCGATTAGATCAGTCTCTGGCTAGACTGCTTCTTACATCTTGAATTTTTCCCAGTGTTCCCACTCTTTTCCTGTTGTATTTTTAAAAGGTTGTATCACTGGTCTCTGCCTCTTATGGTAATCTGACTTCCAATGTCTCTCTCTCTCCCCTCTCCTTCATGCTATTTAAGTACTTTTCCCATCCATTCTCTTATATATATGGCCGACAGATTCAGTGCCAACTTTACCCCTCTCCCCCCCAAAGGACCAATCACAATACAAGTAGATTACCAGGCACCCAGTATTACTGCTGCACAGGTTAAAACAGCACTGTCCAAGGCCAAGAATACAGCTTCTATGGGACCTTACAATATCCCTAGCTGTGTTCTGCATAAACTACCGAGTGAACTGGCACCTCACCTGTGTGCTCTGTTCAATCATAGCCTACACCTCAGGCTTTGTCCCTACCAAATGGCGCACTGCTACAGTCATCCCTCTCCACAAAGGAGGAGCGACTACAGATCCTGGGAACTATCACCCCATTAGCCTGACGAATCTGATATGTAAAGCTATGGAATGCATCATTATGGACCTAATAAACAAGGATATAGGGAATCTCCAAACTCTGGATCCCACACAGTTTGGTTTTGTGAAGAGTAGATCATGCCTGCTCAACTTGTTCGACTTCTTTGAGTCAGTCACCAGAGCTGTGGATGAAGGCAAGATGGTTCATACAGCCTAACTTGATCTGGACAAGGCCTTTTATATAATTCCCCACTGAGGAATCATAGAAAAACTCACCAAGCTAGGCATCAACCCCTATATCACTAGGTGAGTTGCAAAGTGGTTCACAGATAGAACCCGCAGTGTGAAAGTAGCTGACTCCAAGTCAGACTGCCGACCAGTCACAAGTGGAGTCCCACAGGATTTAGTCCTGGGTCCTCTCCTGTTTGGTATCTACTTCTCTGAAGTCCAGGCCAACATGAAGGGACTCTGGCTGGCAAAGTTCACAGACGATTGCAAGTTGGGAGCTATTATTAACTCCCCAACTGATGTTGACATCCTACAAAAAGGCCTCACTGAGACCAATGACTGCTGTCAGAACTATGGCCCTAAGCTCAATGCCAGAAAATATGTCGTCATCAGGAAAAACCCAGTTCCCATGAATTACCACATCAATAGTAGTCCAATGAACACAGAAGGTGTTATAAAAGATCTGGGAACACGGGTTGACAGCAACCTCTCTTTTGACTACCACATTGCCACTGTGGTCAGAAAGTCCTTCTGTGTGGCACATCTCATTACTAAGGGTTTTGCATCCAGGAAGAAAGAGGTCATTGTCTCCCTCTACTCTTCCCTCATTAGCCAATCATCAAGTACAATGCCCCATCTGGCATGTACCTCACTAGACACCTGCAACAACTGCAGAGGCCGCAAAAGTGCCTCACAAAGAAGATCCTAGGCCTTAAACACTTGTCCTACATGGACAGACTCAAAAAAACTCCAACTATTCTGTTTCAAATCGCCTACTTAGAGGCGATCAATGCTTGACTTACAAAGCCATGTCTGACCCAGCTCTGTTAGAAATGCTACATATAACGAAATCCCAATCCCTCCACACCACACACTCCAGAGACCTCAGCCTCATTACCACAATCAACAGAACATGCTGGAGGGACAGGTTCATAACCCAGAGACTGTCCATGCTATGGAATAGACTTCCCATACATGTCAAGCAGAGCACCTCACTAGCCCTCTTCAAGAGGAATCTTGATGTGTGGACGGGAAATAGGAAATTCACCTGGGGATCACTCCAGTGACTGTACTCGACAGAGGCAATGGGGACTAAAATCATGTGGCACGGTGCCAGGGTAATCCTATGGGCTAGGCTTGTAAAGGCTCCAGGGCTATTAGCCTCGTACACACCTAGGAACCTATGAACCTATAAATCCATAATACTGAGTACCTACCAAGCAAAGTACTGTTGCTGTTCAGTAAACCTGCTTAACTACAAATTGTCTCCTCTTCATTTTCCCAGTGCTGCCATCTGCTTGGCACCCTTGCTGCAGTCTGAGAGGGTCCCGATTTAATCCTGCTCCACTCTTGGCAGATAAGAGATTTATTTTATTATTTTGTACTTCAGCTAATTGTTTCAGAGTGCTACTGTTTTATTTTTGCTTATTTGTTGATTTTTGTACTTTAAATAATTGTAACTGTCCCTAATAAATGAAATTGCCTTGTCTGGGTAATTTATTTAAGTTGTTTTGTGGTAGCATTACACTCTCAAGCAATCTTTTTTGTGTTTTACATTAAGAGGGCGGGAATAGTTCATCTGGTGTCAGTAGGTGGTGGCCTGGTCTGTTTGAGCTGGGAATCACATAAAAAGCTGCATGTAATCATCTTATTGGCCAGAAGACATAGAATACAATGTCCTGTGTTTTAAGTCCCTGTATAAATTTGGAGCATACGCGCACCACTGCCCATAGTGCAGCCATGGTTAGTCGTGCACTATATAAGGACAGAAACTGAGAAACCAAATTTTCCCTAGAAAACCAGCTCTGAAATTGTACCAGTAACTCAGTGAAAATAGAGCAACTACTTTGTGCATTGAATAGCACAGAGAAGCTAATTTGCACTTTGAATAGCACTGACCCTTGAATTTAGTATTATGTAGCCTAGTCTAGTCTCTAGCCCTATAAGCACCCTTAGTCGGTCCACTGTTAAACCCTGGTGCACTGCACTCTTGTAGCTCAGTCAATAAAGCACCTGACATCATGTTTATGCACTTTCCTAATTTCTCTGCAGCCAGTTTGGTGGATATGGGTATAGTGAAACAATGTAATAACTGTCAAATGTTCTGTGGCAACCATTTAATACTCATGAAACAAATACAGTATGTGAGAGATGTATATACACAATATCTCTGTAGGCAAAACTCTCACATACAAGTACTCATAATAGGAATCTGGTTAACTGAAACATATGCACTACACCCACCACACATAGAACTCACCCCACACGTGGACCTACCTTTGCTGAGGTATTTAAATCCAATCTTCCCAAACCCCAAAGAGCTCACAAACCTTCCACCTTCAAAAATTATCTCGGTAAACAGGATAGCTTTCAACAGAAGCAACAGTTAACAGTCTACATACAGTCACAAAAAGCAGAGCCTCAACTAGCAAGCCAATAAGATATGTCAAAATACTACCCAGGACACTAGTCATAGGGGACTCTATTTTATGAGCCAATAAGATAAGCCAAAATACTACCCCGGACTCTAGTCATAGGGGACTCTATTTTATAAGCCAATAAGATAAGCCAAAATACTACTCAGGACTCTAGTTATAGGGGACTCTATTTTATGAGCCAATAAGACAAGCCAAAATACTACCCCAGACTCTAGTCATAGAGGACTCTATTTTATAAGCCAATAAGATAAGCCAAAATACTACCCAGGACTCTAGTCATAGGGGACTCTATTTTATGAGCCAATAAGATAAGCCAAAATACTACCCAGGACTCTAATCATAGGGGACTGTATTTTATGTCATACTAATGCCCCACTCGCCAGGCTAAACACTGAGAAAATAACAGTCAGTTGCCGATCGGGGGCCAGGATCCGCCAAATTCTGCATGCACACAAGTCATTGCACCACAAGTGTAAGTATGATTCAGTCATAGTCCCTGTAGGTGTGATGACCTGAAATGTACCTCCCTCAACTATATGAAGAGAGGCATTAGGGAGCTCTTGGACTATGTGTTACAGGCTGGTATGTGCCTAGCACTGAGCAACAGTCTACCTTCATCAAGGATGATGCAACCATATGAACAGGATATGATTGACTTTAATAATTGGCTTAGTTTTTGGTGTCATTCTGGGGAATACAACATTTGCCAGCATAGGAGTGCATGGTTATTAAACCATGCTGTTTTGCCAAGGATGGTCTCTACCTGTCCTGTCTAGGATTTTGAATATTGCTTAAAATACTATCCTCCCCCATAGAGCTTTTGTAGGCAATACCAAACTGACAAACCTTATGTCATAGTAAAAGCTACCCAAAGAGCTCCAAAGCTGTTCCTGCTCAATGTCAGGATTCTAAACAAGAAGCTCCACTCCCTAAAAGTTCCCCTCACCATGGAAAATGTGGACATCTGAGCAGTTACTGAGACATGGCTTAAAGCCACAAAGAGTACCCTGACAGTGAAAAATTTCAGTGCCTTCCACACATTTAAACCAGCAACTGCACAAACAGGGACTGAAGGTGGAGGGGTCTCAATCTACATCAATAACAAGGAAACCTCTAGGTTAGTTAACCAGGATGATGTGCTAGAGTTCCTCCATGTCCACATTAACATAGACAAAGCCCCATAGCATATCCTAGTAAGCTCTATATGTCATGTGAAACCCATAGCTCATACTTAGACCTATTGTAGGTACTCACCATTCAACCCAATACCATACTCAATGGGGGACTTCAATTAGCCTTCAATAAACTGGGAATTCTACACTACCCTACATTTGCAGGTGCAGAGATTCCTAGATTTGGTAAACATAAATACTCTGCACCTGTTACTGCATACAACTACTGGAGATACCAATATATTGCACCTGGTACTCACAAATATAGGAGAATGCTGCACCCACCACCCTCAGTGTTGTGTCCTCTCTGGTAAGTTCAGACCACAAAGAAGTCTACTTCTAAATAAGAATCAGTTCTGTAACCCAGCAAACCCTGTAACAGTTAGAAACTTCTTCAAAGCAAACTACATTTCATTAAGTGATAACCTGTCAAAATTTCAGGCTCCTCCAAACCCAGATAACACAGCAACCTATACCGAATTATTCACCGAAGCTCTCTACAACCATGTCAATGACTGCATAGCAACTGCTGAGACTATCAAAGTTAAGCCCAAAATTAACTCAAAAAACAAACCACCCTGGTGTAATCCAAAATCAAACAGGTTGTATACCAGAAGAAAATAAGTCATAGCTAAAATTAGGAAGAGTTAACACCAAAAAAGTTAAAAACTCTCTCATTAAACCAAATAGACAACTAAGATGACTAATTAAATCCAACAAAGCAAATTTTGAGGTAAAGATAGTGTCGCAGGCTAAGGACAACCATAAGGCCTTTTTTATCTATGTCCAAAACCGCAAAGGCAACACACAACAGTGTGCCAAGCTGTTGGTAAATGGAACCATGTTCATGGAACAAAGAGATATGTGGCTGTTAAATTCAGCTCCAACTCCCCCACAGGCAATGCCATCTAACATAATCATTCCAACTATCAGTAGGGAGCAGGTCTTAGATGCTCTCTCTAAGGCCAAGAATACAGCTTCAATGGGCCTCAGTAATATCCTAGGATACCTCCTAAATAGCCTGAAATATGACCTGTCAGGGCCACTGGTGTCACTATTTAGCTACAGCCTCCACTCAGGCTCCATGCCATGTAAATGGGAGACAGCAATGGTCATCCATCTCCCCAAGGCTTGACCATTAATATATCCCGGGATCTACAGACCCATTAGTCTGACCTAGTCTCATATATAAGGTCATGGAAAGAATTACCACTGAAATTATTAACAATGACATAGGAAACCTTCAGATACTAGACCCA
This sequence comes from Protopterus annectens, assembly GCF_019279795.1. Classification (NCBI taxonomy): domain Eukaryota; kingdom Metazoa; phylum Chordata; order Ceratodontiformes; family Protopteridae; genus Protopterus; species Protopterus annectens. The sequence continues at coordinate 116,266,958 of NC_056745.1, forward strand.
ATCCATTTTGGTTTTGCTGAAGGCGGGTCATGCCAACAGAGCCTGGTGGACTTCTTTAAACAGGTCACCAAGGCTAGAAGCAATCACAGAAACCACCCAAAATACTAGCATCTAACAAAAAGATCTAATACAAACACATGACTCGTGCCATAGCTATGGCTTAAAACTCAATGCCAGGAAATGTCTAATAGTACCTTTCAGAAAGTCATCCACACAAGGAAACTACCTTAACATTAAAACACCCCTAAAGGTAGTCACAGTAGTTAGGGATTTGGAGATTCATGTTGATAGTACTCATACTTTTGACCAACACGTGTCTAAGGTCATAGGCGAATCATTCTGTCACTCAACTTACAAGAAAGGGCATGGCATCTAGGTCCAGGGAAGTCATTGTGTCACTGTACTCAGCCACCATTGAACCCATCAGTGACTATAATGCCCCCTTCAGTATGTACCTAACAAGGCACATACAACAAATGGAACATCCAGAGAGGTACCCCACAAAAAGGGTGCAAACACAATATCCTATGCAAATCACCACAGAACCCTATCTCCTATATTCTGTTTCTTACAGACTGCTTAGAGCTGATTTATGCCTGGCATACAAGGCATCCTTCAGATCTAGCTATAATGGATCTTTTGCATATCCACAAAACAAACATCACCATTACTATTACATCTCAGGATTTCAACTTTGCTTGCAACTTAAATAGGATATGTTGGAGGGACAGATATGTATTTCAGAGAATCCCCCTTGTCTGAAATAGGCTTCTGATCCATGTGAAGCAGAGCCATTCCCTAACCTAGTCAAGTGCAACTTGGACCAGTGGATGGGAAATTGGAAATTTATCTCTGGTCTGACACCTGGACAAGGCAGCGGTTAAATCATATCCGAACTAACATACACCCTCTTAAAATAACCTTTAAGTCACAATAACACATGGAAAACAATCAGATTGCATGGCTAGGCTTATAAAAGCCCCAGTGGTTGTTCGCCTAGTGTACCCCCATATATCTATAAATAATCTGGTAGGGGAGGGAGTAAAATGATATATTATGAAGGCTTTTCAACAATGCTTATGCAAGAGACACATCTCGTAAATGATGAGGACAAAAATTATAAAAGTTTAGGTACCAGACAATGGTTGCTATAGGCTATAAAGAAGGCAAAAAGGGGGACAGTTATGATAATTAGAAAAGTTTTAGGGCATAGAAATGTGGACATGCTAAAAGATGGTAATGGAAGGTTTGCAACCTCATAAATTAAGGTTTGAAAATGTTTTTATTTACTCTGGCAACCTTGTATACAATTTCCAGAATCTGCACTTAGTGAATTTAAGGGGATTTCTAAGGAAATAGTGATACTTCAGGAAGGCATAATTTTAGGGGCAAGAGATTTTAATTTAGTCAAGGAGGCAGCTGATGTGCAATGTGGGCCTAACTAATTCGGAATCCTAGAATCGACAGACATTTTAAAACCTACATGGAAATTTTAAGTATGAAAGACATATGTGCAAGAGAAACAACTGAAACAGGAACATATATTTACAATTCAAAGTCAGTGGGAAGATACTATAGGATAGCTAGAATGTACACACCTCAGTATCAGTATGAAAAAAGAGCTGAAGTACTTTACTGCTTAATACAAACTTTTAATATATATGTTCAAAGGACAAAAAAGTTAAAACCAGGCACTTTCTTCCCGTTTAACCACAGGACTTCTTCAGAAGATAAAAAACATATACATTCAACACGTTTAAATAATCCGCCAATGAAAGTCACATGATAAAAAATTATTTTACATATATATTTTAAGTGATAACTTGGTTTTGTGGAGCATTTAAAAATGAACTGTGCATGATATTGAGAGTTTTAGCTTTTTATTAAAAATGAGTGAGGGTTGCTTTAAATGCTTCTGGCAATGAGTATTTAATTTGTCATGTGACCTTCTTTGGTGGATTATTTAAACTTATTGAATGTGTATGTTTTTTATCTCCTGAAGAAGTCCTGTGGTTAAACGAGATGAAAGCACTTAGTTTTAACTTGGAAGAAGCAAGTGCCTTTAAAACGTGGGATAAATTTAAAGAACAATTTCAAGGGCTAGGCCCAGATTATGTAACATACAGGGGACTATGGGAAATATGTATTATAATAAAAAGGAGGCCTCAATCACTTTAGAACTCCCACTGTGGGGAAAGGTACGAAAAGAGATCATACAAACAAGTGTAAAGACCAAAGGACTAATAACAAAAATATACAAGGCCATAGTAGAAGGTAAAAATATGAAGAAAGCATCTTACAAGACAGGATGGGAAGAAATGTTTGACACTATCTTGACAAAGGACCAATGGATGGAGGTATATAAAACTTTGAAAGCAGTAACAATTAGAAAGTTCCAGATCTTTGTGTGGAAATGTCTACGTAAGTATTTTTACACCCCAGACAGGTTATTTTTCACGTATCTAAGGTTGGCTAAGGAAAGCTGGAGATGCACTATGAGAGTTATTGGGGACTTCATGAATATATGTTGGCCCTGTCCTAAGCTGGCAGAAATACAAGAAACTCTGTAAGATACAACTACTCATTCATGGCCAGGATGTGGCTTCCTAACCTCTCACATCTTCTTTCTAGATGTGTCGGTAGGAGGGTGAAGGTCAGTGAATGACTGGACATTATTAGATACACTGGTATTGGCATGAAAAGCAATAGTTACCAGGAAATGGAAGAAAGTAGACCCTCCAAATAAAAGTGACCTTTAAATCTGATCCAAGGAATAGTGAATTAAAAGCAAACTATGGCTGGAGGAATTCAAAAACCCACTCATAAGACAAAATGGGTCAAATGGATTGGACACTCTAAATTGGCCATAGGTGTGAATTGCACATGCGAGTGTGTGATGTGGAAGAACTAACATGGCAGAGATACCCACCTGGTAGTGTAAACCTTGGCTCTAGATGATTGTCACTGTTGAAGTCACACCCCAACCCCATGTGCAAAAATGGGAAAAAGGGTTTATGGATGGATAGCAGAAATCTATGTCCGACTTCTGCAGTAGCAATAACTAACTGAGAATTGAATAATTTGTGCCCCACCATACTTCTCAACTGTCCAGATTTTTGCCTCATATTTTTGGTTTGTTCCTCATAAAATTTGTGACTTTATGGCGAATGACTGTGATGATCTGGTGATTGAAGTCACTAAATAATGAAATACATTTCAGTTTCAGACTTCAAATCCTTCATAAGAATGTGTGTTAACACACACTCTGCTATTCTAGCAACTTTCTAAGTTTATTTATTTATTTATTTATTTGTTTATTTATTTTATTTTATTTTAACTGGGAGAGTCCAACTGGATATATGTCCATTTTCAGTGGAGGCCCGGGGAAAAAAGCTCCAGAGCAGTAAAATCATTAACAAGAGAAAGACATGTTAACCAAAAGGTTCATTAAACAATATATAGAGTACACAGTCTTTATACTTCTTATAGAAGTATAATAAATATAAGATAGTGAGTTAACCAAAGAGTGTATTTGCCAACATTCACAGGCTACATTAATATATACATGTTATAAAGGTGTTTATTAGCAAGTATAGCAAGAAGATAGAGTAGATAACTTTCATAACTCATTTCAACACGAGCGACATGCTATGTCCTTTAGGTTTCTTTACAGTGTTCATTATAAAAGCAATATTTAAAATATGTCCCTATTTTTGGGCCTTTGTACCCCCATTTTGTCAAGCTTTTTCCAGATTTCTAGCACTAAGAGGTTGAGAGGTATGTGCCCCATCTATCTTTGTATCAATTACATGAGCTATGTACCTTTGATCCCAAAGCAGCACACCAGACCTTGTTATATAAAAGTAGAAAGTATAGAATTGAAACATTTGGAACAATGACAATCTAATAACTATATGCAGGATAGTCCCTTAAGACAGATTTTTTTTGTGGTTTGTTAAGTTATATACAATAAAATATAGAATTGCTTATGTGTTTTAATAACTTAATGAAAACTACATGGTTTACTGAGAAAAGTCTGGGAAAATTCATTGATTCACTTACTGGGAATTTAATTTATTGTTCATATATGATATATTTAAATCACGTGTAAGTTGCTTTAACAGTGTACAGTATGGATATAGTACTATTGTTTCAACCTTATTTTTCTTAACCTGTGTCTTAATGGTATGGGTTGATACCATTATAACTGTTTATAATAAAAATGTTCTTTCAAAAAAGTAACATATAAATAACATACGGGTGTTTCTATTGCTGCTTTGTGTATTTTTAGATTGTGAAAGAGCTTGCAAGTGCTTATGTTTTTTTATTATTTTTAGTTTTTGTAATCTATGGTGTGGCAGTGGTTTTGTTCTCCACTGGGCCTGCCTGATGGCTCTACAGCCTTCATCTAACTGCCCCCTTTGTCTCACTGTAGGGTAGGTGTAAAAGAAAAGTGTCCCCTGGTTAGGTAAGACTCTTACAACCCATTTATTCTTCTCTGGGGGGACCTTATTATTCCATGTGTTGTTCAGTATGGCTAGAGTTGGACAGTAGGAAATGTGACAGTTTATGAGTATAACTAGGTGGCCATCATCCATCACTTGAGCACCACCCCTTCCTTGTAGTGGCTCATTCAGCTCCACTTCTGTGCCGCCAGCCACAGGGCATGCATTCCTGCGTGCTATCTTAGCTTGTGTGTATGCAAACAGGCAGCTTGTACTCAGGCTAGAGTTCCATGGGTGCAATACCTCGTGCTCCTGCTAGGGGTCACCCAAGTTACAAGCCAAAGCCACCTCCCTCTCCCCAAGGGCCAGGGTTGCCACTTGTCAGGAAATTTTCCTGACAGTCTCTTGTCAGGAAATCCAGAAATTGGGGTCTCTGTCAGGAACTCCAGTTATAGTGAAAACATGAAACGAATTTTGAATCATTTTGAAAATCAGTTGTTGTTGTTGTTTGTATTTTGGCTTTTCCCGGTAAGGGGTCACCACAACGGAACTCTAGTCCACTAATGATTGGCAGTAGATTTTTACGAAATGCCGAGGTGCCAGCTCGACGCCCAACCTTCAGCGAAGGCACGCCCATTTACGCACGCATGTCTTTCGAACGCTACCCAACCATGGGGAGGACATGCAGACTCCACACAGAAGGCACTCCCAAGCCCAGCCAAGAATCGAATGGGAGAATCTCTTGCTGTGAGGTAACAACGCTACCGCCGTACCACCGCAGCACAGTACATTTCTGAAGTATGTTTCCTAAAATGTCTATCTTCCTCCTATGCTTTTTGCTTCTGCTGACTGATGATATTTTCTCCATAATTATTATTTTTCCATCACTTGTTGATACTGGTACAATAATGCTGATTAATATATCTCTGTTTATACCTCTCTGATTGAATTAATTTGGCAACCAACTAGATTCCTGCATTTATGTATATATTCTGTATATATTACTATAATCAACCCAACCAAATTCCTGCTTTTATGTATATATTCTGTATATATTACTGTAATCAGAATGTGTAACACTGTTTCTACTTCTGTACCAATTAATGTTTAATTTTTTCTGTATCTATGTTCTTGCCGGTGCTTTTCTCCCCAGGCCTCCACTGAAAATGGACTCTTTAAGGCCCAGTGGACTTTCCTGGTAAACAAATGCAATAAATAAATAAAAAATAATTACGTTTATTGCTTTACTTGGATTTCCTCCTGCCTGCATTCAAGTTCAGTACTTGGCTAGAGTTTCTTCTGTGCAGAGTCTATCTGTTCTTCAATTGTTCATATCAGTAAAAAGTACAAGAAAAACCCAGCCAAGCTAGAGTTTTCACTGTGTGATACCTTAAACCTCCTGTAATGGACACCCCTGGAACATATGCAAATGATTCCTTAAGGACATCAAGTGTTTCAGCTAAATGACTTCTGGATGTCTCTGACTTTTTACTTTTTCTTTTTAAATCTTTATAGATACATTCAGGCCAATAAAACTAAACCCCACTAGCGGTGGACATGCATGTTTCTGCCTTTTATGACCTTGTCAGCACAGCATAAGTGGACTGTTCGTACGGGATTTCTCTGGGTGTTCTGGTTTCTTCCCAAATTCCAAAGACATGCAGTAGGCAGATTGAACACTCCAAACTGGCCGAGAGTGTGAGCATGCATGTGTATGTAGTATGGAAGACCAGCCATGGCAGAGATCGCCACCTAGCAGTGTGAACATTGGGCAGAGATCGCCACCTAGCAGTGTGAACATTGGGCAGAGATCGCCACCTAGCAGTGTGAACATTGGGCAGAGATCGCCACCTAGCAGTGTGAACATTGGGCAGAGATCGCCACCTAGCAGTGTGAACATTGGGCAGAGATCGCCACCTAGCAGTGTGGACATTGGGCAGAGATCGCCACCTAGCAGTGTGGACATTGGGCAGAGATCGCCACCTAGCAGTGTGAACATTGGGCAGAGATCGCCACCTAGCAGTGTGAACATTGGGCAGAGATCGCCACCTAGCAGTGTGAACATTGGGCAGAGATCGCCACCTAGCAGCGTGAACATTGGGCAGAGATCGCCACCTAGCAGCGTGGACATTGGGCAGAGATCGCCACCTAGCAGTGTGAACATTGGGCAGAGATCACCACCTAGCAGCGTGAACATTGGGCAGAGATCGCCACCTAGCAGTGTGGACATTGGGCAGAGATCGCCACCTAGCAGTGTGAACATTGGGCAGAGATCGCCACCTAGCAGTGTGGACATTGGGCAGAGATCGCCACCTAGCAGTGTGAACATTGGGCAGAGATCGCCACCTAGCAGTGTGGACATTGGGCAGAGATCGCCACCTAGCAGTGTGGACATTGGGCAGAGATCGCCACCTAGCAGTGTGAACATTGGGCAGAGATCACCACCTAGCAGTGTGGACATTGGGCAGAGATCGCCACCTAGCAGTGTGAACATTGGGCAGAGATCGCCACCCAGCAGTGTGGACATTGGGCAGAGATCGCCATCTAGCAGTGTGGACATTGGGCAGAGATCGCCACCTAGCAGTGTGGACATTGGGCAGAGATCGCCACCTAGCAGTGTGGACATTGGGCAGAGATCGCCACCTAGCAGTGTGGACATTGGGCAGAGATCGCCACCTAGCAGTGTGAACATTGGGCAGAGATCGCCACCTAGCAGTGTGGACATTGGGCAGAGATCACCACCTAGCAGTGTGGACATTGGGCAGAGATCGCCACCTAGCAGTGTGGACATTGGCTCTTGATGATTATCACTGTTGATGTGATGCTTCAACCCCATGTGCAAAAAATGTTGTAGATGCAGTGTCAAAACATTCATTGCTGTGGCTTATCCATGTGTTTGTGTGTGTGTGTGTGTGTGTGTGTGTGTGTGTGTGTGTGTGTGTGTGTGTGTGTGTGTGTGTGTGTGTGTGTGTGTGTGTGTGTGTGTGTGTGTGTGTGTGTGTGTGTGTGTGTGTGTGTGTGTGTGTGTGTGCGTGTGTGTGTGGTTAAGTATATATTGTGTATACCTCAGCAGCAAGTTGGCCATAATTTCTTCCACTTTGCATCACTGTCAAACATCAGCACTGCACACAAGTGGTTATTTTTAGTAGTCTGGGCAAGATTGTGGGAAAGGAACACATCACTGGTACAATAGCAGAGTGGGTAGTAACACTTCACTGGTAAAATGGCACAGTGAGTAGTAACACATCACTGGTACAATGGCACAGTGAGTAGTAACACATCACTGGTAAAATGGCACAGTGAGTAGTAACACATCACTTGTACAATAGCACAGTGAGTAGTAACACATCACTGGTACAATGGCATAGTGAGTAGTAACACATCACTGGTACAATGGCACAGTGAGTAGTAACACATCACTGGTACAATGACACAGTGAGTAGTAACATATCACTGGTACAAAAGCACAGTGAGTAATAACACTCCACTGGTACAATAGCACCATGAGTAGTAACACATCACTGGTACAATGACACAGTGAGTAGTAACACATCACTGGTACAATGGCACAGTGAGTAGTAACATATCAGTGGTACAATGAAACAGTGAGCAGTAACACATCACTTGTACAATGGCACAGTGAGTAGTAACACATCAATAGTACAATAGCACAGTGAGTAGTAACACATCACTGGTACAATAGCACATTGAGTAGTAACACATCACTGGTACAATGGCACAGTGAGTAGTAACATATCGCTGGTACAATGGCACAGTGAGTAGTAACACATCACTGGTACAATGGCACAGTGAGTAGTAACACATCACTGGTACAATGGCACAGTAAGTAGTAACACATCACTGGTACAATGGCACAGTGAGTGGTAACACATCACTGGTACAATAGCACAGTGAGTAGTAACACATCACTGGTACAATGGCACAGTGAGTAGTAACACATCACTGGTACAATGACACAGTGAGTAGTGATGCCATCTCTCTATGCTTATTTCCTTGTCTGCATTCTAGGTTATGGCTCTGTCTGTGTGGAGTCTGCATGTCCTGCCTGTCTCTGGATTTTATTCAGGTGCTTTTGTTTTATCCAAGACCTCAAAGACATACCATGGATGAACTGATGATCTTACTATTTGCATAGAAAACATGGTGTGTGTGTATATGTGTGTGTGTGTGTTTGTAATAGGTCTGGCTTTTCAGGGACATTGCCAGTGTGTATGTGTAAGCATACATACATCTCTTGGGTAGTGAAAAAATAAAATATAAAACGCATCCCAGAACATCTAGACACACAGAGCTTCTGAGGGCCATCATTCCTAGCCATATAAGTGGCTTAGTATGGTCCTCAGCTGTGGGGCCCCACCTAGTCTAAAACTGATCCCACTCAGAACTGGGCACAGAAATTGCTATAATTGTGTTGTGGCTTGGGATACTGTGGTCGGGTCTATATCAGAACATTGAAGTATTAGAACTTCGAATGTTCTGATATCGAACACTATTCAGCGAATGCTAAGAATAGCGAAGCTGCAGAACAGCGAATTCTTTCCTCGGGAAAGAATTCGGTTGGCCGTTTCTGTGGCTTAGCTATTCTTAGCGCTGTGGTGGAAAGTTACGTTACGGGTTGGGTTCAGGTAAGTGTGCTATTGTTTTGTACATTAGGGTTAGGGGCGGGCAAAGTGAGTTGGGTTAGGGCGTGGGTTAGGCGTGTGTGCGATAGTGACAGACTTTAGGGTTAGGGGCGGTTTAAGTGAGTTAGGGTTAGGGTGTGGGTTAGGTGAGTGTGCAACAGTGACGGACCTTAGGGCTAGGGTTTGGGTTAAGGTAAGTGGGTAGATAGTAGTGTATGTTTAGTTTAGTGTAGCGTTAGTTGTAGGAATTTAAGTGTATGTGTGTGGTTGCTATTTGTTTGATGTGCTTGTGTTGTGTGTTATGTGTTTCGGAGCAGCGAATTTTTTCCATGGGAAAACATTTGCTGTTCTGAATGTTTGATATTTTCATGTTTAGATGTTTTGGGGCCGATGAAATACCGTTCGCTATTTTCATCTTTCGATAACGTGATATAAACGCACTGTGGTCATTATTTCTTTAATTTTCCAAACAAACTTCAGAGGTGTGTCCAGAGGTTTACTATAGCCTGTGTAGGGCCAGTGAACAGTGTAGGAATAAGAAGTTGGAATGAATTAATGCATGTGTTACTTTTTCACTTACTTCATGGTGGAAATCAGATCTTTATAAAGTTATATATATATCTTCTGGGGGTAGGGGAAATAAGGCATGCTGCATATGTGCGGGTGATGGTAATAGATCAGAATATGATGTGATCTGTTTATTCTTTCACTTTCATCCTAGTTTGACTTCAGAGTGGAAAACAGAAGGTGTCTGTCTTCTGGGGTTAGGGCTGAAGAGGAATGCTGCATGAATGTATAGCAGCAGCAGCTTGAAATATGACTTTGTTCATTTGTTCTTTCACTTCCATCCCAAGTTAACATGCTACAGGTATAGTGAAGATCATTATCTTATTCTTTTGCAGGGTGGTTGGGAAGATGGCAGTCATTCCAGATAGGATTTATGTACCTTCACAAGCATTTTATTCTCAAGTTTAAGGACTACTGCTGCCCAGTTTTGTGGTAACTACTGGGTCATGTACCTTGAACATTAAGCCTTGGATATATCATATAACCTATTTCTTCCTTGAAAAAAAATTGTTTCTTTTCTTCATCTTTTTTTTCTGTGTTCAGGCCATCATTGGACAATAGGTTGTGGGGAAAAACAAAACTTTAAAATGCAGCTCAGAGCACCCAAAAATGCTATTTAAACTCAGTTCACGTGAGTCATAGTCAGGGCTTTATCACTGTGTGCCACACAGCTGGTGCTGCAGTGCTTCTTTAATGTATTTTTTGTTTTATGGATTTCTCTCTTTTTTTTTTTCCTGGTTGGGAAGTGGCTGTTGTTTTTGCTGTGCTGTGTTGCCTGTAGCATATCCATGTAGGCCAGCAAAGTTAGTTGAAAATGTGTGGCATGTTGTCCAGCTCACAATGAAACAGAAGACAAAGGGCTTTGACTGCCCATCCCATTAGGGTTACCAAACGTGCCGTTCTAATAACAATAAGGTGTCTGTTCCTACATTGTGATTTCAACATTCCCCTTGCCTGAACTTATGCGAAATCTCAAGTCATCTGCACTGCTGCAGTCCCATTATGCTTTGTGAGGGTGATGCATTGTTTTACAAGTATACAGAGCTGCTGTGCAGTTTTATGTACTGAAATGTAGCACTGATGCAGTGCTCTGTGCATGTGCTGCTGCTTCATGATTGTTCATTGCATGTGTAATTCCACATATAATGGTGTTTGTTGGAAAAGAAGAGAATTTAAAAATGTGTGGGGCACATGGCAGCTGAGAGTTCATCATCATCAGACTCCTGTGAATGAAAAGGGAGCTATTTAGGTAATTAAGTGATGACTGCTTCATAGATTCATAGGTTAATAAGGTTTGGGCTTGTTTGCGCATCGCACACCCCAGCTGCACTGTTTTTAATCCATTGCTAAGTATTCCAGCTACAAATCTTCCCTTAGCAGCACTTGTGTGATCACCTACTAGTACTCGTCTTAGACATTCCACCCTTTAGTCCCTTACCTCTGTCTGGCCTCTCTCCCTCAGATTCCAACAAATATGGATGGACAATTTCCTACAGTTTCTCCTGCCAGTCTGGTTGATATAAACATCCTGAGACAGTATAGCAACTGTCTGATGTACACGGACAACCCTTTACTACTACCACCTAGGAACACAATTTGTGAGAGATGCAATTACATTAAGAACCTAGAGTCTATGCTCCCTCGCAAGCCAGTATATCTGGCACTGAGAAGGTTGTCAACACAAATACCCACACCTACACAACACACACCCACACCCATATATGCGGAGGTCCTCAACAAAAACAAACCCAAACAAAAGAGACTTCCGAGGCAAAAACACACGTGAACTCCACAGCCCACCACACCACACACCACACATAGTCCACACACCTATGTCTCACAGCCACAAAGGCCTAACCATAAACCCAACATATTGGTCATAGGAGACTCCACAGATGTGCCCCTCACAAGGCTGGATAAGGAGAAAGTCATGGTTAGTTGTTTTTCAGGTGCCAGAATCCACCATATCACACATAAATTCAAGTCTCTCAATAACAGGTACTGTTATGACTCTGTCATAGTCCATGTTGGAGTGAATAACTTGAGATGTACCTCTCTGGACTATACGAAGAGAGACATGACTGAGCTCGCTGAATATGTCTCCCAGGCAGGTATGACCCTAGCCTTTAGCAGCATTGTACTGTCACCCAGAATGAATGATGTCTCAATACAAACAGAAAATGATTGACTTTAACAATTGGCTTAGTTTCTGGTGTTATTTCAAGGGGATCCAGTATCTGACATGATAGACAGACCACAATGCTTTGCCAGAGATGGCCTGTATCTGTCTCCCTTGGGCATCAGGCTTCTGGCAAAGGCTCTTGCCTCCCCTATAGTGAGTTTTTCAGGCAATGCCATGAGGTCAAAACTACCAACATGAAAAGTTCATCAAAACGTAAATTAAAGGTCATGCTGCTAAATGCTAGGAGTCTAAACATGAAACTGGACTCATTGCAAGCATTTTTAACCCTGGAAGATGCTGATATTTGTGCAGTCACAGAAACATGGTTCAAAGTTGTGGAGAGTACCCCAGCCATACCAGATTACTCATCCTATCATGCATTCAGACCCCAAACCGTGGATAGCAAAGCAAAAGAAGATGGAGTTTCAATATATATTAAAGACATACACACCTCCAGGCTGGTCAAACAGTGTGACACACAGGAGACACTCCAGGTGCTGTTAACCATTGATAGGACTAATTCAAATCATAGCTAGCTACAGGCCCCAAATTTGACTCAAGATGCCCACTCCACCTATCTGGACCTCTTTGAATCTCTCAAGATTCAACCCTATACCCTGATCCTTGGTGACTTTAACTATCCAACCATAGATTGGGAGAACTACTCATACCAAAACACAAATTCCCAGAGATTCCTTGATTTTATCAATGCAAATGCCTTGGACCAATTGATTGACACCCCCACAAGAGGTGATAATATTTTGGACTTGGTATTAACCAACATGAGTAACCACTGTAGCATCCCTACAGTGTCATCCTCCCTGGTAAGATCCAACCACAAAGCGGTCACTTTCGAAGTCACCATCTCCCCCGACCCCCCCCTCCCACGGTCAAACATAAAAACTTCTCCAATGCTGATATGCTGATTATAACCTCATAAGGGAAGGTATAAACAGCTTCACAGCTGGCAAAAATGTCCAAACCTACACCAAAGTACTATACGAGCATTTATATAGCTGCATGGACTCAGGAATATCCGACAGGACAAAATCATCCTCCTCAAGGAAGAGTAAACCTGTCTGGTGGGCATCCGTAATAAGAAAAAACTCTATAACAAAAGGAAAAATTGCTGTCCAGGACCAAGAAGGAGCAGGTGCCTAATTGGAAGCAATCTCTCCTTAGCCTGAACAAGCAAATTAGAGCACTAGTAAAATCCCCCAAAGCAAACTTCAAGTCAAAACTGGCCACATCTACTGAAGACAATCATAAGGCCTTCTTCACGTATGTCTGTAATCTCAAAGGAAGCATTCAACTCTGCTCAGAACTGGTGGCCAAGGACACCAGGAACACAAATGCTGCAAATATAGCCAACCTGCTGGCAAACAGGCTCAGGGAAAACTTCACATCTCTGTCATCCTCATCAGTAAAGGACATACTCAGCACCTGCCCCCCTCCCCTTATCTCTAAGGAGCAAGTCATCACTGCCTTCTCAAAGGCAAAAAATAAATCCTCCATGGTACCCAATAATATCCCAGGCTGCATTGTACATGAACTCAGGCAGGAACCTGCAGCACCATTAGGCACCCTATTCAACCAAAGCCTGAGTACCTTTGCACAAAGGTGGTGCATCCACCAATCCAGGTAATTATAGATCCATCAGCCTAACTAGCCTGATCTGCAGGGCCATGGAATGGATTATCATAGACCTCATTAACAAGGACATTGGCAACCTCCAAAAACTCAATCCCACATAGTTTGGTTTCATCAAGGGGAGATCATGCCTGTTAAATTCGATCGACTTCTTTGAGACAGTCACCAAAGCCAGAGGTGAGGGGAAGACGGTGCACACCATGTATTTTGACTTGGCCAAAGCCTTCGGTACTATTCCCACCTTGGGTATAATAGATAAACTCCTCAACTAGGCATCAATCCATATGTCAGCAGATGGGTAGCAAAGTGGCTCAGTGATAAAACCCACCTAGTCAAAACTAAGGAAGCCACCTCAAACAGTAGACCCATAATGAGGGGTGTACCCCAGGGATCAATTTTGGGGCCTCTGTTGTTTGGAATGTACTTTTTTGAGGTGCAGGTCAAATCTGGTGGGCTATGGCTGACCAAGTTTGCAGATGACTGCAAGCTGGGTGCTGCCATCAATTCCCCTAGTGATGTGGGTATGCTCCAAGAGGGTCTCACCCAAACAAATGACTGATGCCAGAAACATGGCCTCAAACTGAATGCCAAAAAATGCATCATCATCCCCTTTGGGGAGAGTGATGTCCCCACAGATTTCACATTAATAACAAGGTCCTAAGCATGCAATCAGTCGTGAGAGACTTGGGTACGCAGGTTGATAGCAAACTGCCTTTTTACCACAATATTGCCTCCATTGTATGGAAAGCTTTCTACATGGCCCACCTTATTAAGAAGGGTATCTCATCCAGGGACAAGGAGTTCATAACATCCCTGTATGCTTCCCTTATAAGACCCAGTATTGAGTGCAATGCCCCTTTCAACATGTACCTCACAAAGCACATGCAGCAGCTACAGAGACCACCGAAGTTCCACACCAGGAGACTCCATGGCCTCAAACATCTAACCTACACAGATAGACTACTCAGTCTCATACAGACTCCTCAGAGGTAACCTCTATCTGGCATAGAAAGCAATCTCAGACCCTGCCTTGATGGGACTGCTGCATATCCGCAAGTCATGCTCCACTCGAGTAACCCGCACATGTGACCTCAACCTGGTCTGTGACATCAATAGGACTTGTTGGCAGGACAGATTTGTGTCCCAGAGAATCCCCTTCTGTGGAATAGACTTCCTCTCCACGTCAAGCAGAGTACCTCATTAACCCTTTTTTAAGTGCAACCTGGATAACTGGATGGGGAACAGAAAATGCACCACTGGGATTCTACCTGTGTGCCTGATGGACAGGGGCATTTGGTGCTGACTTGTCGGAACATGGGTTAATTCTTTACAAGGCTTACAAGGGCCTCAGGGCCAATAGTCTAGTAACTTCCCATGATCTTATGGTCCTATAATACCAAGTTGTTGACCATTTGTAACCATACAATTCCACATTGAAATTACCAAGGCATGGAATAATAATATGCCCCAAGAAACAAAGTACTTGTACCTTGTTTTGACCTCTTTTCATAAGGGTTTGAGGGACCAGAGTAGGGGTGTAATTATAATTGCCCATCCAGTTATCCAGATTACACTTGAAAAGCATCAGTGAGCCACCATGCTTTACATCCAAGAGGAGTTTATTCAACACAGGAGGTATTCTCTGTGATAGACCATCTGTCATACCAGTAGGTCCTATTTATGTTACAGAAGAAGTTTAGATCTCTTGAGTGGTAATTTCGGGTGTTGTTCATTTTGTGCTTTTGCAAACGGTTGCACAGAGCCAGAACTTTCAAAGTTCTATAGGCAAGTCAGATGCCCCCTCTAAAGAGTGATAGGAAATGGAAAAGAAATGAGACTTCTTTAATGTAGTCAAAGCAGCTCAATGAAGACACGCCCCTTTTACAGTTTTAATAAGGAAATGTTGCAGTCTCTTGAGATGGGACATATGCCTAGATAGGTACATACCAAAAAAAAGCAGTGTACTGAGCTGTTGGTCTGATTAAGGAGAGGTACAAGGGATGATAACTTCAGTGATGCTAGAAGATATATCCCTGGTGATTAGTCGGCCAATATTAAAAGGATTTCCTAACAGCAGTGGTCAGATGGTGGTTAATGCATAGCTCATTATTTATGAAAATGCCCAAGTCCTTAATAACTGAGTCAGTTTTTAGGGAAATAAACACCTATGGAATAGGCTTGGGGTGCCCAGGTTTGCCAAAGAACACAATGCTGCATTTCTTGTCATTCATTTTGAGGGTGTGGTCTATGCACCACTTGTTAGTGCAGATTAGACCCTCTTGGAGAATTTGGAGGTTATTTATGATTGCCCCAAGTTTGCAATAATCATCAATCTTCAACAGCCACAGGGCCTTGGTGTTAGCCTTAACATCAGAAAAGTAGATACCAAGAAGGAGTAGTTCTGGGTCCAGACTGCTGGCAACTGCCCTTTTAGATGTGTGCACAGCTCCAACTCTACTAGACTGAGTTCTTGCAGTAAGTCAATTTGGCCAGGACAAACTATGCAGATTTTCCAGACTCTAATACTTCAGCACCCTGTTCAAAAAAGTCCACCAAGTTAAGAGGCAAGATCTACCTTTAACAAACCTAAACTGATTTGGGTTCAGGATTTGAAAACTATGTCCTTGTTAATAGATTCCTTAATGATGTGCTCCATTGCCTTACAGATAAAGCTAGTGAGGCTTATGGATCTACAGTTGTCTGACTCAGTAGTGGGTCCTCATTTGTGGAATGGGATGACTGAATCACTTCTCCATATCACTGGCACAAATCCAGTGGTGAGGTTGAGACTGAAAATGAATAAGAAGGCTGCAGACAATGCTTGGCTCTAACTAAAAGACAGTGTTGCATATTATCTGAGATTATGGAGCTAGTGCTTGTAGTCTTGGGCAGAGTACTTAGGACTTCCTTGGAAGTGATTGTGGAAGGGTAGCATAGGCATGTTAATGTCCTGTGGATAATTAAGGAGAGATAGGAAAGTAAAGTCTGAGCTGAATTTGTCCACTAATTCATTGACAATATTCTAAAGGGATAACTTATGTGGTGTTATTTTGAATTAAGTCAGAGCACTGCTGAGTACTTCTTTTAAGGTTCCTTACATATCTGAAGAAGGTTCTGTGGTAACCATAGCCATAGGCTGCAATTCCCACTCTGTACTTGCTCTTGGGGGAACAAATTTTGTTTCTAAGTTCTTTCGTTGATCTTTTTGAGTCCTCTAATTGATTGGGAGTTAAGTTTGCTTTTCCAGGCTTTGAGTTTCTTTATTTTATTTTATTGATCAGTCTGTTGATACTTGGATTCCTTCAAATGTGCTTGTTTTTCAGACTGGCACTATATTTATGCCTATGGAACCAAAGAAGTAAGAACATCACTATGGAAAGCAGAAGGCTCATATGAGGTCATGGCAGATATGATCAAGATGTTGGGTGAATTAGAGGAGATATGGCTCCTGATGGTATTCGTAGCAGTATTGAGAGAAAGGTGTAGCCCAGATGACTGGAGAATAAGCATTCTAATGCCAGTGTATAAGAACAAAGAGGGCATTCACAACCATGAGCAGTACAGATATATCAAACTCCAGTCATACTGCATGAAAGCTCTAGAGATGGTGAGTGATAAGTGAATAAACCTATTAGTAGAAAGTAAGATGACAGATAACCAGTATGAATTCAGATCATGATGCAGCATAACTGAACCAATGTTTGCAGCGAGACAGATAGTTGAGAAGAAGCTAGAGATGAGGAAATACCCCCCCCCACCACCACCACCACCACCAGAAATGTGCTGTTGTCAAAGGCCAATGTGTAAGAGCAGCACAAATGGTGTCAAGGTTTGAGAATTTTCTAGATGAATGTGAGAAAATTAAGGGCATGTTCCCGGCTAGAGGTTACCCCCATGCTTTTGTTAACCAACTCATGTATGAAGTAATAAACAAAAGAGTTTTTTTTTTCAAAGCTGATTTTTTAAGTCATCATGAAACATCAGTAGGTGTTGTACAAAGAGGTGAACTTATGGTCAGAAACACTACCCTTCTGGTGAATCTACCCCCCTCACATCTATACATCACCCTGTACAAAATAAAGATTTTAGTAGCTCCTTTACCACAAATTATAACATTGATACTACGACCATTAGATGCAAAATTCAGAAAAACTGAGATATTTTAAGGGAAGACAGAAATGTTATTGAAAATGTGGTGGACACACCACACATTACATTTAGAAGGGGTTGTAACCTTACAAATATAATTGAATACTCTAGTAAAACATCAATATCTACATGTCATAAAACCAATCATATGTACAAGTGTGGTTGCTGCTCCATTTGCCCCTACATTATTGTGGAAGAACAAGTAATTATAAAGAATTTTACATTTAGCATAAACAGGGCATTTAACTGCTTAACTACCGAGTAGTATATGTGACATGTTGCCAACACTGTTCTGTTTTCTATGTGGGGAAAACCGAATTAAAGTTTAAAGAGAAAGTTGCTGAGCATTTATATGACATCAAAAAAGAGAAAAATAAATAATGCCCTAGCAAAATATTCAATAGAAGACCTAGATTATGAGTTTAAGTTTACAATCATGGAAAAGGTAACACTTGGTGAACATGGTGTCCCTTGGCAGCTTAAACTGGAAAAACATGAGTTATATTAGCAACTAATGTTTAATGCACATTCCTGGCTAAGTATAAATGGTCAGATGTCTGTCAGTGGATTCACTTTATAATCCCAAAATACTGAAATATTGAATTTCAGTATCTCGAGGCTATAAAGCCGAAAACTCACAAACCCAAAAACCAAAACCGCAAAATTCAAAACCGCGAACATAAACAAAACACTACACCACACATACAAACTCAAGTACACCTACCTCACGACACTACAACAAAGCAAAACAACACATACGAACAAAACAAAACACACAAACCTATCCTTCTTATGCCCCCCACACCCCCGCTAATTATATATACTAACTCCGAGGCTGCACTAAACACCGAAAGACAGAAAACTCACCACCACACATTCTACACCCCCTTGCACAAACACACATCACATACATACAAACACCACCACTCTCAACACTGACACACTCACACTCTTACCTACCTACCTTAACCCACAACTAACACTCCCCAACACACTCACATACACACAAACCATCCCCAAAACCTTTAAAAAACATAACACTTACCTAATGCGCCATCAGTACTGTGGGTTCGACTTTTCCAGGTTCAATATTCTGCAGTTTCGTGCACCTGCAGATTTGACAATTTGGTCTCGAAATACTGAAATTCGACATTTCAGTATTTCGAGATTCCAAAGGGGAACCCCTGTCAGTTACCTTTTAAAACTGAGAACATTGCAAAGATGACACTGCTGCCATTGTTTACAAACAAATGTATTAATTTATTTATTTATTCATTCATGAGTATTTTTTTTTTTCAAAATGGTTCTAACAATAGTTTTGTGTGCATTCAAGTTTTGTGACAAGAGTTTTTAATTATGTAAAAATTATTTAAAACTATCTAGTCAGGTATTCAGGTTGCTATTGAGTATATTTACTTTTTCAACTTGGTGATTTTTACTGATTTGCACAGGGGTTCGACTGTCACATGATTTTTAGTTGCTCACATGATTTGAAAATGTTGGTCATATGATATTTTAAAAGTGTATTAAAATGTTGTCAGTCCATTTTATGTTTATCTTGTGAAGTTCTATTACTGAATAAAACAAAAAGTGCATATCAACAACTTTTGGATTGCTGGAGCTGGTTTGTCGGAATCTCTGCAGCCTTGCATGTGTGGTTTTATAAAATAATTTTGATTGAGATGGGTAGAGAAAAGTAAATGGGTACATCATCAAATGGGTTACGAACTGGCTTTCTGATGGAAAGTGTAATGCTAGAATAGTTGACGTGTACACTGAATGGGTAGTGTTTAGCAGAGAGGTCCCATAGGGATCACTGCTGGGCCTTGTACTGTTCATTTTGTTTATGTCTGCTATACCAACAAGAAATGACCTCTGGCTGAGCAAGTTCATTGATGATTCAAAAATAGGATCACTGGTAACAAACATCGATCAGCATGCAAAACTGCAGCATTACTTAATCATACCGTATGACTGCTCACTGCTTAGTAATGTTAAGTTTAATGCAGGTAAATGCAACATTACTTAATCATACCATATGACTGCTCACTGTTAGTAATGTTAAGTTTAATGCAGGTAAATGCAACATTACTTAATCATACCATATGACTGCTCACTGTTAGTAATGTTAAGTTTAATGCAGGTAAATGCAACATTACTTAATCATACCATATGACTGCTCACTGTTAGTAATGTTAAGTTTACTGCAGGTAAATGTATTATTCTACACTTTAGTAGTGGTAACTGGAGCTGCCCATAAGCAGTGGATAAACAGTTATTATCTAACAAGGATACAATGAAAGACCTGGGAATAATAGTGGATAAATCATTAAAATTTGAGTACATGTTTAGAACCAGCAAAAGCAGGAAGAAGGAACATATGCTCCCCTGGTATAAGGACGACATAAGACCAGTAATAGAATAATGTAGTTCAGATTGCACACACCACCTGGGCCATCACAAACAGGCTAGCAAGAATATAAAAAACATTGCAAGGAATATAGCTAGCCTGATACATATCAGACAAACAAAATGACTACAGCATTAGGACTCTTGATATCAGTTGTAGGCTGCTTATGGAAAAGCTAATCATGATGCTTAAATCCTCAAAGAATGACTATTTAGCAGCCTCATTGTGAATTACCTCTATATCAGATGACTTGAACACTAAAACAACAAAGAGCTCTTTAGATAGAGGAGGATGTTTGTAAAACTCTGTCCCTCAAGATATTAGACAAACCAACCCCTTTACTATGTTCAAAGGACAGCTTCGTAAATGGGGATGGAAAAGACTCTGGCTCTGTAGTAGGAGGTACCTAGCTAATTTTGTATAAAGGGGTGGGCCTGTGTACCTATCGGTACGTTGAAAGACTGAATTTGGTGGTACTACCCCTATGTACATAACCTCATAATGACAACCCAAGGGGTGAAGGGGTTGGGGTTGACATAATGGTTAAGGTGTTTACCTCATAGAGACAAGGTACAGGGTCTGATTCACTCCTTTGAAAGGGAAATTGAATAGGGTGAAAATGGCCTGCAAGGGCAGCTAGACTAGTACATACCTATCAACCTGTTCAATATTTGATGTTGATGCAAAATTGTATATAAACACTTTTTAAACTTTGGCTTATATAAGTATTTTTATCAGTCATTTACATATTTAGATAGATAGATAGATGTCTACTTATCTACTAAGCAGCCAATCTTGAATAAAGCAACAAGTGTATCTGGAAGAAAATCACTCAGTGGATTGCTTTGCCTGACTGTAATGGTGCCAGCATTTTTTAAACAGATTTTATTTTCAACCATATACCATTGTAGGCTTTAATCCTGCTTGTTTACTTGTGCTGTAGGTGGCAGTCTTTAATCCATTCAGTCACTGGAGTTAGATTATTTAATCTTAAAAGTACTCTGTTAACATTTTATATAAATACCATCAATTTTTAGTAATTAGCAAGCAGATTCAAAATTAAATGCTTAGCTTAGCTCTGAGAAACCTAAAATAAGAATCACAGAATCATTCAACAGTCTCTTATTTAAATTACAGTTTTCATCACCTCAGATATAAGCATAAAATGCTCAAAATCCAGGTTTGTGGATATGCTATGAGTTCATCTTTTTCACCCCAAAATAAAAAAAAATCATAGTTAGTACAGAGGTGCACAGGGTATTGTTAGTACAGGGGTGCACAGGGTATTGTCAGTACAGGGGTGCACAGGGTGTTGTTAGTTCAGGGGTGCACAGGGTATTGTTAGTTCAGGGGTGCACATGGTATTGTTAGTTCAGGGGTGCACAGGGTATTGTTAGTACAGGGGTGCACAGGGTATTGCCATCTGCAGTAAGGGAGAAAGCACAAGAATGCCAAGTACAGTAAACTCTCAGTTAACTAGCACCCATGAGGATTGGTAGATGCTGGATAAGTGGAGTTTCTGGTTGCTTGAGAGTTACTATTAAAAACAGACCTGCCAAATACTGTACCCTATACTATACCATATGATAAACACTGTATTGATTTGATTTTAATATTAAAATACAGTAATTAAAAGCCTGGCTGGAATAATAATATTTTAAATTTGTATTTTCGCTAGAAAGTGTGGCATATGGAATGGTTTTCAGTGGTACGCTGAGTGGAATAAAATTGAATGAATTGAATAAAAAGAGGGGGGTGAATGCATGTACGAAAGCTGAAGAGAGTGTGTGTGAGAGACTGGAGAGAGAATGAGTGAGTGAATGCATGTATGAAAGCTGAAGAGACTGTGTGTGTGTGTGTGTGTGTGTGTGTGTGTGTGTGTGTGTGTGTGTGTGTGTGTGTGTGTGTGTGTGTGTGTGTGTGTGCATGTGTGTGTGCATGCATGTGTGTGTGTGTGTGTGTGTGTGTGTGTGTGTGTGTGTGTGTGTGTGTGTGTGTGTGTGTGTGTGTGCATGTGTGTGTGTGTGTGTGTGTGTGTGTGTGTGTGTGTGTGTGTGTGTGTGTGTGTGTGTGTGTGTGTGTGTGTGTGTGTGTGTGTGTGTGTGTGTGGGTGTGTATGGGTGTGTGTGTGTGTGTGTGGGGGTCCACTACGAAAGACCGAACGCTCAGAATCCCAACGCCCAAATTGCTGAGACCAGAAGCCCAATACCCCACATTACCGAAAGATCAGAAGCACGAAATTCAAAACCCGATGTTAAGGGATATTGAGTTAGCGCTTCTAGTGGTTCAGGTAAGTATCTGTGTGTAAGTGTGTTTGTGAGGTGCTTTAGTGTGTGTTAGTGTCCGTTGTGACTGTGGTGTGTGTGTGAGGGACTGTAATGTGTGGGTGTCAGTTTGCCTTGTGTGTGTGTTTGTGCGATCTCGGAGTTAGAATATTGAAGTGGGGGGGTGTGGGGGTGCAGCCCCCCACATGGGGGTCCATGGGGGCTTGCCCCCCTGCTTAACTATAGAGTAGGATTATTTGTTTGGGTTTGGGAGGACATTGTGTGTATGTGTATGCGTGTACTGTATGTGTGTTGATCGTTCGCGATTTTGAATTTTGCGCTTGTGGTCCGTCAGTCTTCTCGTCTTTCGGGTATTTCGTCTCGGGATTACGGGTGTCGGTCTTGTGGGTTTTCGGTCTTTCATAGTGAAGCCGTGTGTGTATGTGTGTTATTTATTTATTTATTTATTTATTTATTTATTTATGCGTGCATGCTTCATTAATTTCTTTATTTTATTTTTGTAACTACCATTTGATAACAAAATTGCTGAAATTTTTAATTTTAAGGTTTCTGCCTTTACTAAATTGATATATCATCACCTAAAATAGAAAAAGACAGTCTGACCCTTCGAAATTCCTAAAGGCCAATAGATCCTCTGTATTATTTGAAGTAAAATATATACTTAAATGTTTACATTTTTATAAAAATTCAAAAAAGGATTTTAAGCTAAAAAAGCTTCTGAGACAATGAAACATTTTATTGAATGTGTATATACATGTATGTGATTACATGATATGATGGCTACCTCTGTGGCAGATAGGATGATGACATTTATTTTTATTTAACATTTGTTTACTGGGAAAGTCTGACTTGGAACAAAGCCAATTTTCATTGGAGGCCTGGGGAGAAACACTCTAGATACATGTATTTGTAATGTTGGAGGAAACTGGAGCACCTGGAGAAAACCCACACAGATGCAGGCAGGACATGCAGACTCCACACAGAAGGCACCCCAGCCAAGAATCGAACCTGAGAACCTCTTGCTGTGAGGTGACAATGCAACCGCTGCCCCACTGCCCCATCCTTAATAATAATAATAATAACAATAATAATAAATTCTTTCAGACCCTGTGAATATGAAGCCAGTCCATCCAGCTCCCACCTCCATCAAACATGATTTGATATAAACTGGAATATGGACTTTGAAATAAATACACCTGATTTCTGCATCAGGAAATATGGTACCTAACTAGACGTTACAAACATATATATCAAAGAGTAGAAACCAGATGTGTAGGCTAACCATGGTTCTTGCAAATGTAACATAAAACACAAATACAATTATAAGTAAAAACTGCAACATGAGACACCATTTATTTTTTACAGTTATTTTTATCACAAAATTCATTCATTCATTCATATCCCCATTAAGACAGCAGATGACAGGTTTTGTTTAGTTAAGGTGTCCACATTGGTGAGAATGTAGTTAAAGCTGGCAGCATGTGTTCAGTGTTAGTTTTTATTTATTTATGTATTTATTTATTTATTAATTGTAAAGTTACATGAGAGCGGTAGAGGCAGAAAGTCAACATTAGCAGGAATGAGACACTGCCTCTACATATAAAAGGTACAAAAATGTAGCACATCACCACTGATCAAGTGTGGAAACTCTTACAATACACACTGTACTGCAGAGATTCATCTCTAGGAAATATTTAATGTCAGGGAGCAATCTGAGAATGTATCTTCCACCCATTGCTATGAGCATAGCTTTGCTTATGCCATTCCGATAAAGTCTTTCTTCCTAGTGGTAACTACACAACTTTGTTCCAGGATTTTAAAATGCATACTATTATTAAAGAAGTAAAACTGTAAATTGCTGAGAAACAGGTGTCAGTCTGTAACTCCCACTGACAAGACTGGTGGTTTGCCTAGACTTGTTGAGGTGGAGTAATCCCTTCCTAGGACTGTAGTCTTAAAATACTCCAAATTATTTCCTTGCTCTGAGTGCAGTTTCATCCATTTAGTTGATGTTTACAATCTTCCCCCTTTCTGATACTGGCCCAGGTGGACAGCACTGTTTCACTGTCATAGTCATCCTGTCTTGGTTTTCTCACATTACAGACATAAAACTACAGGTGAAATAGTCCTGGGACCTGACTGCAGGCAAAGGCTCTGCCAGGTGCTGGATTCAACAACAATGGAACTAATCACCAAAAGGGCAAGCAGCAGCACAGCAAAAATATTTCCATTCTCCATGTCAGATTTTCTTACAAAGATTTTTTTTTCCAGAAAAGAAGCAAAGCTGAATCCCAGACTGTATTAACCTAACAGGCCTATTCTGTCAAACTGGTTGTGTTTCTTTAACTTGCAGTTCCTAATACAATCACACAGACAAAACTAACCAATCACTGCTTGTTTATTTAATTTTACTTTCATATTTGCTAAATGTGATGCTTTCCTTAATCTAAAATCTCTGAAGAACCTAGTAGGATATAAATGCAGCCTATATACACAGGATATGCTATATTATTAATAATGTTTTGCAACAGATCCTAAGCTACTGGTCTAAAGTCCCTGACCTATATTTAGCAGAATGTGCCAATGTCAGACATTTAGAATTACACAAGCTTTACCAGTTTTGTTTGCATATTTAATTTTGTTTAAATTTCTGATGCATTTGCTTAACCCTTCAGTAGCTATTTATTCCTACTCTGAGCTGACTGACAGCTATAGTTCATTAGGAACAAAGCTACGGTACTTTCTGTAGTGGTTAAGTGTGTAAACCAAAAGCTGGCAAAACACCCAGCTGAAACCTGATAGCTTTCTTCTCAGCTGTTGTGTTCATGACAATCTTAAAAAAATAAACACAAAATAAAACTGCTTTACTGCCTTGTAGATATCATTAAAGTACCATCAAGTGGATTCAGAATTCAAACTAAATCACTTAGTGTGCTTAGCAATAAATCAAAGCATTTTGTATAGATGTAACTAGCCTAAGGTCTACATCATGTTTTCCTGGATAACTACATTTTACGTGTTACCAGTGTCCAGCATGGTAACCTCAGTGGCTGTACTTTCCACTTAAAATAAAATTTCTTTCTGTAGAACTAAGTAATGAAGACACCTCTAAATAAGAATATAAGCATGAGCTACCCATATAATCCTTGTCCTACCCGAAGAAGAAATGTCAAGAAGGAAGCCTATGAAATGATAATAAAAGCCAACCACCTGAGGGATGACTGGATTATACACGTAGAACTTTGAAGTATCACATACTGAGGGGCTTTTCCATGTTGCAACACAAATTCAACAAGGGCCTTCTAAGTAGTATCCAACAAATACTTCCAAATGCAGTAGAAATCCAATGAAATTAAAATGGTGTTTATTTCAGTAACTTGGCTCTGTGTCTTGTAGGTTAAGAACTGACAAGAAAAAAATTCTATATAAACACAATCAAATATTATGAGAGGCTTTTCTACCCATTTTTACATATTTCTATTCCCACAGCTGCTGGCTTACAAAGTGTATGCATTGTAATGAATGTACAAAGGTCGACCCTAACCTGGCCCTCCAGATGGATTCTTTATTTATGTGACACTGTCCCTGGTCCAACAATGTAGCTGTTTCAGCAGATGACAACAGCTTTCACCTTCTCTTTTAGGCAGTTTCACTGACTAAGTGTCACATGGAATTATGGACACTGTCATTGTATGTATCATTAATAACAGCATTTCCACTCTACAGCCTGAGGTGAATTTCCTGAAGCACTCTTAATGGAGTATTGGACTATATGTTAAGGACCAGAATGCACTTCAGTATATGGCTCAAAGTTCTCCAAAAAGCATTTTTGCATCCTCAGTTTTGGAACAAAGAGTTGCAAAGCATGATTAATTCACACAGCTCCTTCAGTATCCCAAAACGGCTTGGTGACTCGTGGATTTAAAGTGCTTGGCTCCACTGAACAGATGGGAATTGTAAACTCTGTACTTTAACACACTTCTGGCACTCCCATTATTGTTCGCAGGGCATGTTTTAGAAATTGCAGGTGAGTTTGAACCCCTCTTCAATAACTTCTGCCATAGATATGACCCACTAAAATGTTTTATCATGCAAGAATAGGGCAATGACCAAAAGGGCAATAGTGAAAAATAATAATAATAATAATAATAATAATAATAATAATAATAATAATAGTAATAATAATAATAGTAATAATAATAATAATAATAATAATAATAATAATAATACATGCATATTGCCTGTTAAATACCAAGCTATCACCACATCGCCCAGCATACTTTTTACATTTCACATTTATGGATTAACTTTCCTTATTTAGAAGTGTCGGTGGCTTAACCCGCGGCACACTTGCCATGGGTTCTGGAAGATCCAGAGGTTGTTCTTTCTGTTCACACACTAGGTACTTGGATTCATTTTCCAATTCTGCCACTGCAGTGCAGCCCAAGAACGGTGCTGCCCTCCTAAATGTGCTATTGCTCAGATGAGGCATTAAACCAAGGGCCCTCCTGCTTAAGCTGGTGGTAGAGCAAGTGGATGTAAAAGAGGCCACATCGCTTATCAAAAAGAATAGGGACAGGTCCCCGATGCCCTACACAAATTTCCCTTATAAAGTATGAATACCACTTCAAGTCTCTCCTGAAAAGAGGTTGCTGGTCTAATGGGACTAACTTAGTCAGCAAAATATAGATAAGTAAAAAAAAAAAAAATATATATATATATATATATATATATATATATATATATATATATATATATACCAGTCTTATACCAGGTTGCTTCACTCAGTGTGCAAATGATTGTTTCCACCTGTGCTAAACCAGTCACAGAGTTTCTTCATAAAGTCTGAATATGCCTTTTTATTAAATGTAAGATCATAAAGTGGCAAAAGAAAATCTTGCCTCATGGCTAATTATTGTCTGCTCAACAGTTCTGTCTTAAGTACTGATATCTAACGCTATAGTCTAAGATACAAAGCCATATTCTAAACAAAGGATATACAAGGGTAAGCAGAAATGTTCAAATTTGAGTTAGCTTCATGCTACAGAGGGAGGGACCTCTGAATGGGATCTAGAGAATCCATGTTCAATAAGTGAAACCAAACCCTGAGGAGTCATCAAGATGGGTGCGGGACTGAATGGCATTTTTGTTAGCTCAACAAATAAGTAACTGATCAAAAAAAGACTCAAGGCAAGTTTCATCAAAGGTGCATCCACAGGTTAATACAATCAAAGTAAGCGCTTTTGTCCAAACCAAATGAAAGAACTTCATCAGTTACAAACCATGAAAACCCAGTATAAGTAATTCAGACAAAATGACATCACTTCCCCTGAAACCATTTAAAGACATTCTCCCCAGTAGTACTTCATATACATTACTATTAAGTAGATAAAATTAAGTTACACAACCTATCACACATATTTTAAAATTACAAGTTACATATACTAAACACAGAAATTGTACTTTAAAAGTTTTGTAAGTATTAAAGTTATCATTCTAAAGCTTTTAAATGTAAAACACACTTCAGAGAACACTGGTCATTAAGGCCAGGGCTGGCAAAAGCATTAACTTTGAGTTGCCAATAAAGCTCCCTCTCCTCTAAACAGAGGGGCCAATGACCTCCTCTGATATTTTTGCTAACATTATCAATTATTAGATAGTTGAAAGAATGCCCAGGGTTCTCAGACATTCACACAGCACTACCACTGCCCTGGTAAACCACCAAATTCTCTTCCATAAAATGGTTCCAATCCTACCTTGACAACCGACAACAAGCAGTACTTTGGCAAAACACTTTATCTCTGTATTTATTAATGACCTTCATCTAGCTATCCCACAAGTCACCTGCATACAATATGCTGATGACTCAATATGTTCAGCTACATCATCCCATGACCTTCATGCTCTCACCTAAAAATATTCACAACAGTGAACACAATGGTTCTCTCAGCATTGCCTCCTCTAAACTAAAAAACCAAACTTCTCCTCTTCAATAAGTCCTCCCTCTCCAATTCTCAGTAACATCTACCAATGATACTATTATATCTCCTGACGTCACCATTGACAATAATCTCAACTTTGACATCCATATCAATAATAACTGTTAATAAAAAAGGATAACCCTACAGGATCCCCCCCCTTGCTTCCCCCAATTGCAAAAACACACACACACCACACACACTTACACTCCTCTTTATGCCTCTCCCATTTTACTAATCTCCAAGAATAACCTCAACAAATTATTCAGAACCCATCATTGCATTGATGGTTAGAACTACAACACCTGATTAAATTTCACCAACTTACCCCTTGCCCACAACATTCTTTATAAACCTTCTAATACTCCAAGTTTATCTACCCTAATCACCCCTATACAAATCTGAAGTCATCTCACAAACTACTAGTCCACACCACTAAACCTAACAACAGAGCTGGGGATTCCCTTTTTTCTGTAGGTAGATCCTGGAATCTTCTCCCTTGTGACCTCCTCTCCTCACCTCATTTATCTCTTTAAAAATAGACTTAAACTTCCTCCTCAAAACTCTCTGCTGTGCCCCCTGTTCAAAACCAGACTACCTACTAAGTTATCTAACCTATCCAGTGCTTACTAGCCTCTGCTACTTTTTTTTTCCCCATCTTATCATACTTTTCTGATATGTCTCCATACTTGAAATTTCATGTACTATTGTATTTAGACCATGTCTTGGAGGGCCTCTACTGAAAAGGACATGTAAATAAATAAATGTTTGGCCAAAGCTTTGATGTTAGCTTTCCTAATATTATATTGGTGTTCATATACTCTCTCTTTAAAGAGTCTCTCTGTTTTCCCAATATAGAATCCTGGGCAGCATTGGCATAAGGCAACGTACACAATACCACAACTTTCACAATTGTATTTACTTCTAATCTGGTATGTTACATTATTCAGAGTAAAGGAATTAGCAACCAACATAAATTTACAGAAATTGCATCTGCCACATTTTGTCATTCCCACTTTTAATGGGTACGTACCTCTCAACCTGTTAGAGCAAGACTTCTGGACAAAGCCAAAAATCATGGGAGGACAAATGCCCAAAATAATTGACAGATTGTAAATATTGCTCGTATAAACCTAAAAAGTTATGTCAGGTTTTACATTAACATGCATTTTCTGAAGGATAAAAAGTATGAAAGTCAAATATCTGCCATTATTTAGTCACTTCAACCCTCAGCGATTTGTCAGAAAACAACAAATTTTATAAGGAACAAACCAAAACTATGAGTCAATAATTTATAATTTATTGACATTCTGTGAAATCAATGACAATTAAGAGGCAAGTTCTGGGGTTATACATAACAGAATGGTTACAGAACTTTAATGGGGGGGTGCATAAAGCTAACTGTAGCTGATAACCAGGCACAAAATGTGGGAAGGCTGTGGCCATCGGTATATGCATCCTACAGGATACCACACCCACACTGACTAACACCCTCAGTCCACAGGTGTACAGCTACTGTCATAACTACCTAAGGGTGGAGGGGGGGGTAACATTTTGAAAAGTTCCATAACAGAATAATGAAGTGTTTCCACAAGTACTCCTCATACATGGCATGTGCTTCCAGGATTGAAGCCCTGACTGTGAGTCGGTTGACCATGGTTCAGTTATTGGCCCCTACAGTAGAGGGGCCAAGTAGGAGGGTTGAGGTGTGAAAGAGAGTGACCTGCTCACCTGTTCTGGAGGGTTGGAGTGGGAAAGGTAATTGACACCGGCAGTTTTCATAACTGAGACTGGAGAAACCTCTGCCAAGTGCTACAAAGGGAGGGGTAAAGCTGCTTGGAGGGGAATGCCCCTTGCAGAAGTGAGAGGGCATCCTCTTTGGTTAGCTTATTGCACATTCTTTCCTCAGTGCTTAGCTGTGAGCATGCAGGGAAATAGTGCTAAAAAACTAGAAACTGCTCAAACCACCCTTGATGGTTGTATAAATAATGCCCCCTCCCCCCCTCCAGTGATGGAAAACAGTGAGCTGGTTGGCTGGTAGGGAGCTGATGACTGACAGAAAACAGTGAACAAATTAAATATTTAAATTGCTTTCCCCACTCCTCCCCTTCCTCTGATTATCTCATTAAAACCCGCCTTCTATTATCACATGGCAGTCACCTACTACTCTCCCTGCTCCTTCACTTCTTAGCCCTGGTACCCTGCTACCCCCATCTTAGTTGCAATATAGCTACTATATTAAATATCTACACCAAACATAGCTCATAAAACAATATGCTGTGAATTGTGCTGTTGTCCATGATAATCTAAACATGATTATGCCAGTTTTGTTTATGTACTTACTACTTTTTTATAAATGTCATGTGTGCTGTTGTTCTTTTACTCATACTATAATGGTTATCTGCTTAATTATCTTATTATATTGTTTCAGTATATTTTTGCTTAGTTGTATTGTGGAGCTTTTCTCCCCAGGCCTCGACTGAAAAATGGGAATAGCTCAGTTGGACTATCCCGGTCAACAAATGTCAAATAAATAAATAAAAATGTGCAGAATTGCATAATTTATAATTGTCATCCAGGCTAATAATTGAAATAGGGGGGAGCACAATGTATTGACACTGTAGATCACATTGTCATTAATTTATTCATTTCCAGGCAGGTTACATTCAGGAAGAAAGTAAACCATATAATTTCTTTATGTTACTCAGAGTGCAATGCAGTTTATGTCAGATAACACAATATGACCATAAGATTCAGAAGAGTGAGATGAAATTGAATTTATCATCTGAAACCTGAAAACAATGCATCTAACACAGGCACTGTTAATGTACCCTTCTGTGCAAATGGTAACATCTGGGTTGACACTGAGATAACAAAGAAACTGAACAGTAAGACAAAAAGCTCAGCACCCAAGTTTAAAAATCTATCAGGATCATGAATGCCAAAGAAAGAATGTCACTGCAGAATATTCTTGAATGGGGTCACAAAGGGTCTTTTAAAGTTAAGTGGTTACATACACAGGGAAGTGAACCTGAAGATAAGACACAAACTCTTGCCAGAATGTGGCATACTTAATATTTTACTGGTAAATGTCCTCACAAAATATTTGGGACCAACCATAGCTGTCAACCATCTATCTCCAAAATGAGGAACACTATCTCTTATAATGTGGGACAAATGGACAAAATGTGGAAAACATATGAACAGCTTACTAACAACTTCAGCTAGGAAGCTCACAGGATGATTAAAATGTGCTATTTTTTATGTATAAAAACGTATCTTGATGAATTAATATGATTCTGCGCTCTTTATCATGGATATAACACTGAATGTGCACACTGTGATACTATCAGTGTGTGGAACTTCATGGCACATGAATGTTTTAGGACCTCATATAGGACCTTTAAAGTATTCAATTGTATTTATTACTGCTTGGTAGTAACTTGATTAAAGTGTAGCTATCATTCTAAGTCTTTTAGATTAAGCACTTGGGCTTCACACATGTTGTTTTACATTAGGAAGGTTTGTGGCCTGCACTGTGGTGGCAGGACAGGTAGCTTACATCCTTCTAAGTTGGGAACTGCTGATTGAGGCCTCAGTGTCTGTTATTCTAAAAGTGTATTAGTTCTGGTTTAAGCACTCGGGCTTCAGGCCAGTTATGTTACATTAAGAAGGTTCGTGGTCTGCACTCTTGTGGGATGAGAGGCTGGATTCTGCCCTTCTGAGCTGGGAATTTCTGGTTAAAGGCTTATAGTCCTTGCATATTTCAACTGTTTCTTACTGAAATTGGTACACCTTGTTTGCTGTAGCATAGACTAGATCCAGGCCGGCTGAATCTAGCTTTGTTTGTATGCTTGTTGTTTGTTTGCTTGTTATTTCCCTGAAACACTAATGCCACCTAAAACGCGTCTTTTCAGCCCTTCTGTGGATCCCTAGTGATATCTGCATTGTTTACTGTACTTATTTCCTTGTTTCACTTGAATGAAAGTTACTGTTTGTCGTTTTTGCATTTCAGTTACCTGTAGCACATTGCATGTAAGTTACCTGGCACTTGCTCACTAAATCAATTATATAGGTCTGTGCAAAAAAATTAAAAGCACTACACCTTCACAAACTCCCCTTGAGTACCTTGTTCCCCACTGGCCCATTTTTTCAATTATAAAGGAATTCCCAATACTATTCTAGCATGTCCAAAGGTCAGTTGTCAATCTCCTCTCTGGTTCAGCTGGTGAATCTGGGAATCTTGAGGCAATGTTACAACTGCCTCATGTACACAGACAACCCTCTCCTCCTCCTCCCAACAAATTCCAACACATGTGAGAGATGCAACCATATAGCCAAACTGGAGGCTAAGCTCTCTCAACTCAGTACTGGCGTAACCAGTCAGGAGGAAAAGGAAACCACACTCACTACAATTCCAGTCTCACATAGACCTACAACGACAGCAAACCAAACACATAAACACACAAAAACATACTCGGAGGCTCTAAATAAAAATCTGCCTAAGCAGCAGAGACCTCCCAAAACAAGGATACCACATCCACACTGACTAACACCCTCAGTCCACAGGTGTACAGCTACTGTCATAACTACCCAAGGGTGGAGGGGGGTAACATCTTGAAAAGTTCCATAACAGAATAATGAAGTGTTTCCACAAGTACTCCTCATACATGGCATGTGCTTCCAGGATTGAAGCCCTGACTGTGACTCGGTTGACCATGGTTCAGTTATTGGCCCCTACAGTAGAGGGGCCAAGTAGGAGGGTCGAGATGTGAAAGAGAGTGACCTGCTCACCTCTTCTGGAGGGTTGGAGTGGGAAAGGTAATTGACACCTGCAGTTTTCATAACTGAGACTGGAGAAACCTCTGCCAAGTGATACAAAGGGAGGGGTAAAGCTGCTTGGAGGGGAATGCCCTTTGCAGAAGTGAGAGGACATCCTCTTTGGTTAGCTTATTGCACATTCTTTCCTCAGTGCTTAGCTGTGAGCATGCAGGGAAATAGTGCTAAAAAACTAGAAACTGCTCAAACCACCCTTGATGGTTGTATAAATAATGCCCCCCCCTCCCAGTGATGGAAAACAGTGAGCTGATTGGCTGGAAGGGAGCTGATGACTGACAGACAACAGTGAACAAATTAAATATTTAAATTGCTTTCCCCACTCCTCCCCTTCCTCTGATTATCTCATTAAAACCCACCTTCTATTATCACATGGCAGTCACCTACTACTCTCCCTGCTCCTTCACTTCTTAGCCCTGGTACCCTGCTACCCCCATCTTAGTTGCAATATAGCTACTATATTAAATATCTACACCAATATGCTGTGAATTGTGCTGTTGTCCATGATAATCTAAACGTGATTATGCCAGTTTTGTTTATGTACTTACTACTTTTTTATAAAAGTTACTTGTGCTGTTGTTCTTTTACTCATACTATAATGGTTATCTGCTTAATTATCTTATTATATTGTTTCAGTATATTTTTGCTTAGTTGTATTGTGGAGCTTTTCTCCCCGGGCCTCGACTGAAAAATGGCAATAGCTCAGTTGGACTATCGCGGTCAACAAATGTCAAATAAATAAATAAAAATGTGCAGAACTGCATAATTTATAATTGTCATCCAGGCTCATAATTGAGCTTTGGTTGTAGTTCCTGTGTACTGTTTCCTTGCCTTATTTGGGGGAAGGGAAGCTACCTTGCTTACCAGTGGGAGTGGGAAGCATTGAGCTGCCTTTTGTCCAGTTTTGTGAGGTTTCAGCCAGTAACTAGTAGTTTATTGGTCATTTTGGGCCAGTTTCTAGCTTTTTCCAGCCCCCTGGTATAAAACTTTCAGCTTGTACCTACTCAGCACAGACTCCACGTGGGCCAGCAGAGTAATCCAGGCTGCAGAGAGCTGAATAAGCGACTTTTCTTGATACTAAGTATATTTTTGTTGCTTTCCACATCTGAATACCTAGCAACTGTATTTCACCTGCCTTTCTGTTACATTGAAGCTGTTTTACTGCATTTAACTTAATATTGCACTTGGAATCCTTGTTTGTTACTATTTGACTGTATTTGTAGCAAATTCTTCTGTGTAAGCTGTAGTAGCTGATTCATAGCATTTATAAGTGTTTGCTGTACCTGTTTCTGCCTGTTTTGTGAAAAAAATGAAAAAAAAGAAAAAACTATCTCTTGTTTTTCCTGCTTTACTAGTTTAGTCCAGTTTCAGAGTTGCTGATTCCTGGGCTTTGGTTGTAGTTCCTGTGTACTGTTTCCTTGCCTTATTTGGGGGAAGGGAAGCTACCTTGCTTTCCTGCTTTACTAGTTTAGTCCAGTTTCAGAGTTGCTGATTCCTGGGCTTTGGTTGTAGTTCCTGTGTACTGTTTCCTTGCCTTATTTGGGGGAAGGGAAGCTACCTTGCTTACCAGTGGGAGTAGGAAGCATTGAGCTGCCTTTTGTCCAGTTTTGTGAGGTTTCAGCCAGTAACTAGTAGTTTATTGGTCGTTTTGGGCCAGTTTCTAGCTTTTTCCAGCCCCCTGGTATAAAATAAACGCTTAAGCGCTGCTAGCGATTTAGAGCGGAGCTGCCACTGTTGCACACTAGGGCAGTGCCGGTTAAGCAGGTTTAAACTATTCGGGCTACCTAAAGTCCACTCTTCAAATTTTCCCTTAAAACTACCTTCCTCGAACTATACTACTGATCAAATCAGCGTATCCTATAACTAAAAAGATCAACTCTACTTGACTCCAAGTAGACTATTCTCTATCTATTAAACCTAGCACTTGCTCCTACAGTACTTATTACCTTGATATGGCACTCTTGTCATAGATAGTACCCCAAAAAGGCAACCCCCCATTTCTCGGTCACCCACATCCCCCGGAATCTTTTTTTGAAGTTTTTCGTCTACCCTTCTAGCATGTCGAGGGATCAGTTGCTAGTGTCCTCTCCTGCTCAGCTGGTGAACCTGGGAATATTGAGGCAATGTTTCAATTGCCTCATGTACACAGACAACCCTTTCCTCCTCCCACAAAACACAAATACATGCGAGAGATGCAACTATATCGGCCAAACTGGAGGCTGAGCTCTCTCAACATAGGACTGGCAAGACCAGTCAGGAGGAGAAGGTTACCACACACACTATAGACCCAGTCTCACATAGTACCATTACAACCTCAAATCATACACATAAACACACAAAGACATACTCGGAGGCTCTGATCAAAATCTACCAAAACAGCAGAGGCCACCAAAGCAGACACCCAAACAACCACCCCTCAGAACACAACACCCGAACACATAGA
The DNA here is from genome assembly GCF_019279795.1 of Protopterus annectens. Taxonomy (NCBI): domain Eukaryota; kingdom Metazoa; phylum Chordata; order Ceratodontiformes; family Protopteridae; genus Protopterus; species Protopterus annectens. The sequence goes on from NC_056745.1 coordinate 116,302,546, forward strand.
CCTCACAGTCAGAGTGTCAAACAGTCACAGCCCTTAAGGCCAAACACAATGCCAGACACACTAGTCATTGGTGACTCCATAGTCAGACACACTGATGTCCCGCTCACCAGACTGAGTAAGGAGAAGGTCACAGTAAGCTGCCTGTCGGGCGCTAGAATCCGCCACATAACGCAAGCACTCAGGTCTCTCAACAGCAGGTACAAATATGACTCAGTCATTGTCCACGCTGGTGTAAACGACCTGAGACGTACCTCCTTGGACTACATGAAAAGAGACATTGAGGAGCTCTCTGATTATGTAGCCCAGGCAGGTATGACCCTGACCTTGAGCAGTATCCTACCTTCACCAAGAATGATGCCACAATACAGAGATAAGATGATCAGCTTTAACAATTGGCTTAAACACTGGTGTCATTCAAAGGGGATCCAGTATCTGTCTGCCTGGGATGACATGCTGGACAAGCCACGCTGCTTCAAGGGACGGCTTGCACCTGTCACCCTGGGATTCGGATATTGGCAAAGGCTCTTGCCACCCCATAGTGCCTTTTTAGGCAAGGCTCAAATTCTAAACCTACCACCCTAGAACACAAAAAGGAAAAAACTAAGGGTAATGCTGCTCAATGCCAGAAGTCTAAATCTCAAAATGCACGCACTCGAGGCCCTTCTCAGTATGGAGAACATCGATGTCTGTGCTGTGACAGAAACCTGGTTCAAGGCTCCTGAGAGCACCCCAGCTATCAGGTTTTACCTCATATCATGCATTCCGCCCAAAATCCGGACAATACCAAGAAAGTAGGGGTATCCATATTCATCAAGGACACCCACACCTCAAGACTGGTGGCAACGCACGATGCATCGGAGACCATCCAGGTGCAATTAACCATAGGCAAGACTGCTCTGCAAATTGTAGCATGTTACAGGCCACCCTCACAAACTCAGGAAACTCACATGGCCTACCTGAAAACACTAGAGGGATAAATGTATCACCAAACACCATCATACTAGGTGACTTCAATTACCCTAATATAGACTGGGAACACTACTCAAGCCCAAACACCCTAGCCCAAAAGTTCCTGGAATTCATAAACTCAAATGCCATGGAACAACTAGTCACCATCCCCACAAGAGGAGATAACATACTTGATCTCATCATCATGAACATGGGAGCACAATGTTCAACACCGAAGTATACCCCTCACTGGTGAGATCAGATCACAAACTAATCTCGCTGGAGGTCCTCATCCCACCCCACCTGAAATAAAAAGACCACAGTAAAGAACTTCTCAAAGCCGACTTCACACTTCTAAAGACTAGTGTGGTCTCCTTTCAGGCCCCGAGCCGGCGGAAAACAATACTCAAGCCGCTGAATCACTTACAAACGCCTTCTACCAGCACCTGCAGGACTGCATGGATAAGGCAATCCCAAGCAAAACAAAGACTCTTTGTACCAAAGGCAAGCGTCCAGTCTGGTGGACCCCAGCCATAAACAAACTCTACAACAAAAGGAGGAAGCTACTACAAGATAGAGCAAAATCCTTAAAAGGTAAGACACCCTTGATCACTATAAGTAAAAACTAAGAGCTCTCATAAAATCATCCAAAGCAAATTTCGAGAGAAAAATAGCTAAAGACTCAAAAGACAATCATAAGGCCTTCTTTAGCTATGTTAGAAACCTAGGAGGAAACTCCCAGATATGCTCAGAACTAGTTCAAAATGATGTGAAGATTACTGATCCTACAGACATTGCCAACATACTGGCTGACAGGTTCAGTGCAAACTTCTCCCCTCCCCAAAAGGAGAGATATTTATACCAAATGAGTGCAGCCCCCAAACATCTCCAGCCCAAGTGAGAACTGCTCTCTCCAAAGCAAAAACACAGCATCCATGGGACCCGATGGTGTCCCGGCTGTGTGCTCCACTTAACTCAATGAGGAATTAAACCCACAGCTAGGACAGCTGTTTAATCAAAGTCTTACCTCTGGATACGCACTCCAGGAGTGGCGCACTGCAACTGTGGTCCCACTTCACAAAGGCGGTGCCTCCACAGACCCTGGAAATTACCAGCCCATTAGCTTGACAAGCCTTATCTGCAAAGCCATGGAGAGGATCATAATGGACCTCATAAATAAAGACATAGGGAATTTGCAGACTTTGGATCCAACCCAGTTTGGCTTTGTCAAAGGCAGATCATGCCTTTTAAACTTGGTTGACTTTTTCGAAACAGTCACCAAAGCCATTGATGAGGGAAAGGCAGTCCATACAGCCTACCTTGATCTGGCTAAGGCCTTCGATACAATACCCCACTCGGGTATCATTGAAAAACTCATCAGCTTAAATGTTAACCCATACATCACAAGATGGGTTGCAAACTGGCTGAGTGACAGAACCCACAGGGTCAGAGTTGCTGGCGCCATGTCAGACTCAAAGCCTGTCACAAGTGGTGTCCCACAGGGCTCAGTCCTGGGCCCACTCTTGTTTGGCATCTACTTTTCAGTACAAGCAAACACAGGAGGGTTATGGCTGACAAAGTTTGCAGATGACTACAAACTGGGCCATAGTAGAAAACACATCTGACACAGATATCCTTCAGAAGGGTCTCACAGAAACGGATAACTGGTGCCAGAGCCACGACCTAAAGTTAAATGCCAAAAATGCATAGTCATACCCTTCGGGAAAAACAAGGTTACCCCTAGCTACCAAATAGGTGGCAATCCACTGAGCACAGAAGAAGTTATCAGGGACCTGGGGACCCAGGTTGATAGTAGTCTGTCATTCGACACCCATGTAGCTAAAGTAGTTAGGAAGTCCTTCTACATTGCCCACCTTATCATGAAGGGATTCTCATCTAGATCAAGGAGGTCATAGTCTCCCTTTACTCATCACTCATCAGACCAATGATTGAGTACAATGCCCCATTCGGAATGTATCTGACCCGACACTTGCAGCAGCTGGAGAGGCCACAAAAGTTCCTCACCAAAAGGATAAAGGGTCTCAAAAATCTGTCCTATGCTGCCCGACTGAAAGAACTCCAGCTCTATTCAGTCGCCACCGCTTGCTCAGAGGTGACCTTTGCCTAACATACAAGGCCATGTCAAACCCAGATTTGATGAATATGCTTCACCTCAAAAAATCTAGATCCATCAGAGCCACAGAGACTTAAACCTCGACACGGCTATTAATAGGACGTGCTGGAGAGATAGATTCATCACCCAAAGACTCCCTATGCTGTGGAACAAAATCCCGGTACATGTGAGGCAGAGCACCTCGCTGGCCTTGTTCAAGAGAAATCTTGACCAATGGATGGGAGATCGCAGATATACCCCAGGAATTACCTCAGTGTCACTGCTCGACAGAGGCACAGCAAAATAATGGGTATAGTTCCCCATACTAAAGGGGTGGCGTAAGCCACAAAACAATGGGCTAGGCTTATAAATGCCCTCAGGCAGATAGCCTAGTATGAACCTATGAACCTATGAACCTATGAAACAGGGGGGAGCACAATGTATTGACACTGTAGATCACATTGTCATGAATTTATTCATATCCAGACAGGTTACATTCAGGAAGAAAATAAACCATATAATTTCTTTATGTTACTCAGAGTGCAATGCAGTTTATGTCAGACAACACAATATGACCATAAGATTCAGAAGAGTGAGATGGAATTGAATTTATCATCTGAAACCTGAACACAATACATCTGACACAGGCACTGTTAATGTACCCTTCTGTGCAAATGGTAACATCTGGGTTGACACTGAGATAACAAAGAAACTGAACAGTAAGACAAAAAGCTCAGCACCCAAGTTTAAAAATCTATCAGGATCATGAATGCCAAAGAAAGAATGTCACTGCAGAATATTCTTGAATGGGGTCACAAAGGGTCTTTTAAAGTTAAGTGGTTACATACACAGGGAAGTGATCCTGAAGATAAGACACAAACTCTTGCCAGAATGTGGCATACTTAATATTTTACTGGTAAATGTCCTCACAAAAAATGTGGGACCAACCATAGCTGTCAACCATCTATCTCCAAAATGAGGAACACTATCTCTTATAATGTGGGGCAAGTGGAAAAAATGTGGAAAACATATGAACAGCTTACTAACAACTTCAGCTAGGAAGCTCACAGGATGATTAAAATGTGCTATTTTTTACGTATAAAAACATATCTTGATGAATTAATATGATTCTGCTCTCTTTATCATGGATATAACACTGAATGTGCACACTGTGATACTATCAGTGTGTGGAACTTCATGGCACATGAATGTTTTAGGACCTCATATAGGACCTTTAAAGTATTCAGTTGTATTTATTACTGCTTGGTAGTAACTTGATTAAAGTGTAGCTATCATTCTAAGTATTTTGGATTAAGCACTTGGGCTTCAGACCAGTTGTTTTACATTAGGAAGGTTTGTGGCCTGCACTGTGGTGGCAGGACAGGTAGCTTACATCCTTCTAAGTTGGGAACTGCTGATTGAGGCCTCAGTGTCTGTTATTCTAAAAGTGTATTAGTTCTGGTTTAAGCACTCGGGCTTCAGGCCAGTTATGTTACATTAAGAAGGTTCGTGGTCTGCACTCTTGTGGGATGAGAGGCTGGATTCTGCTCTTCTGAGCTGGGAATTTCTGGTTAAAGGCTTATAGTGCCTGCATATTTGAACTGTTTCTTACTGAAATTGGTACACCTTGTTTGCTGTAGCATAGACTAGATCCAGGCCTGGTGAATCTAGCTTTGTTTGTATGCCTGTTGTTTGTTTGCTTGTTATTTCCCTGAAACACTAATTCCACCTAAAACGTGGCTTTTCAGCGCTTCTGTGGATCCCTAGTGATATCTGCATTGCTTACTGTACTTATTTCCTTGTTTCACTTGAATGAAAGTTACTGTTTGTCGTTTTTGCATTTAAGTTATCTGTAGCACATTGCATGTAAGTTACCTGGCACTTGCTCACTAAAGCAATTATATAGGTCTGCACTAAAAAATTAAAAGCACTACACCTTCACAAACTCCCCTTGAGTACCTTGTTCCCCATTGGCCCTTTTTTCAATTATAAAGGAATTCCCAATACTATTCTAGCATGTCCAAAGGTCAGTTGTCAATCTCCTTTCCTGTCCAGCTGGTGAATCTGGGAATCTTGAGACAATGTTACAACTGCCTCATGTACACAGACAACCCTCTCCTCCTCCCAACAAATTCCAACACATGTGAGAGATGCAACCATATAGCCAAACTGGAGGCTAAGCTCTCTCAACTCAGTAATGGCGTAACCAGTCAGGAGGAAAAGGAAACCACACTCACTACAATTCCAGTCTCACATAGACCTACCACGACAGCAAACCAAACACATAAACACACAAAAACATACTCAGAGGCTCTAAATAAAAATCTGCCTAAGCAGCAGAGACCTCCAAAGCAGACACCCAAGCAACTGCTACCCCAAAACAAAACACATGCAACACATAGCTCACAAAGCCAGTGTGCGAACAGTCACAGCCCTTAAGGCTAAACAACACACCTGATACACTTGTAATAGGTGACTCTATCGTCAGGCACACTGACGTCCCGCTCACCAGGCTGAACAAGGAGAAGGTCATGGTGAGCTGCCTGTCGGGCGCTAGGATCCGCCACATAACACAAGCACTCAAGTCACTCCAAGGCAAGTACAAATATGACTCAGTCATTGTCCATGCTGGTGTGAATGACCTGAGATGTACCTCCCTGGACTACATGAAAAGAAACATAGAGGAGCTCTCTGAGCATGTAGCCCAGGCCGGTATGACCCTGACCTTGAGTAGCATCTTACTTTCACCAAGAATGATGCCACAATATGAAGACAAGATGATCAATTTCAACAATTGGCTTAGGTATTGGTGTCATTCAAAGGGGATCCAATGCCTGTCAGCCTGGGATGACATGCTCGACAAGCCACGATGCTTCACTAGGGACGGCTTGCACCTATCACCCTGGGCTTTGGATATTGGCAAAGGCTCTTGCTACCCCCATAGTGCCTTTTTAGGCAAGGCTCAAAAGACAAACCCACCTCCATAGGTATCACAAGGGATAAGAAACTAAGAGTAATGCTACTCAATGCCAGAAGTCTAAACCTCAAGATGCATGCACTCAAAACTCTCCTTAGCATGGAGAACATCGATATCTGTGCAGTAACAGAAACCTGGTTCAAGGCTCCCGAGAGCACCCCAGCACTACCAGGTTATACCTCATACCATGCATTTCGGCCCCAAAACTTGGACCGAACCAGAAAAGGAGGGGGAGTATCAATATTCGTCAAAGATACCCACACCTCCAGATTGGTGACACAGCACGAAGCATCAGAGACTATCCATGTGCAACTAACAGTGGGTAAAACTGCCTTCCAGTTTATAGCCTGCTACAGACCACCCTCCCAAACCCAGGAACTCCACTCGGCCTTCCTGAGAACACTGGAAAATATGAAGGTCTCTCCAAACATCATTATATTGGGCGACTTGAACTACCCAAACATAGACTGGGAGCATTACTATAGCTCCAACACCCTAGCCCAAAGGTTCCTAGAATTTATAAACTCAAATGCTATGGAACAACTTGTTACCACTCCCACAAGAGGGAAAAACATACTGGACCTGATCATCACCAACATGGGGACTCTATGCTCCAGACCAGAAGTGTATCCCTCACTGGTAAGATCAGACCATAAACTAATCTCACTGGATAGTCACATCCCGACCCCACCCCCTGCCCAGAAAACTACAGTGAAAAACTTCTCTAAAGCAAATTTTACACTCCTCAAAACTGAGGTGGAATCCTTCAAAGCCCCCGGGCCTGTGGAAAATACGGCCCAGACTGCAGAATCCTTTATAAACACATTCTATGAACACCTTCAGGAATGCATGGATCATGCAATCCCAAATAAAACCAAGACCCAATCCTCCAAAGGCAGACGTCATGTCTGGTGGACCCCAGCCATAAACAAACTATACAATAGAAGGAGGAAGCTACTACATGATAGAGCAAAATCCCAAAAAGGGAAGGCATCTCTGATCAGTATTAGCAAAAAACTACGGGCACTCATAAAATCGTCTAAGGCCAGCTTCAAGAGAAAAATTGCACAGAACACTAAGGATAATCACAAGGCTTTCTTTAGTTATGTTAGGAACCTAGGTGGGAATTCCCAGATATGCTCAGAATTAGTCCAAAATGACAAAAAATACACTGAACCCACAGACATTGCCAACATCCTAGCTGACAGGTTCAGTGCAAACTTCTCTCCCCCCTCTCCACCAAAAGGGCAACTATCTATCCCAGCAGAGTGGTGCCCCCCTGACATCTGAGATGCTCAGGTAAGAGCCGTCCTCTCCAAAGCAAAAAAACACAGCATCAGTGGGACCACATGAAATCCAAGAAGAGCTAAACCCAAACATAAAACTACTGTTCAATCTCAGCCTTACTACAGGATATGTACACAAAGAGTGGTGTACAGCAACGGTGGTCCCTCTCCACAAAGTTTGTGCCTCAACGGATCCTGGAAACTATAGCCCCATAAGCCTGACTAGCTTGGTCTGCAAAGCTATGGAAAGGATCACCATGGACCTTATAAATAAAGATATTGGGGACCTACAGACACTGGATCCTACCCAGTTCGGCTTTGTTAAGGGCAGATCCTGCCTCTTAAACCTGGTCAATTTCTTTGAAACAGTCACCAAGGCCATTGACGAGGGGAAGGTGGTCCACACAGCCTACCTGGACCTCGCAAAGGCATTATACAATACCCCACTCGGGCATTATAGATAAGCTCACCAGCTTAAATATAAACCCCTATGTCACTAGATGGGTTGCAAACTGGCTCAAGGACAGAACCCACATGGTTAGAATTGCTGGAGCCATGTCAGACTCCAAACCGGTTACAAGTGGCATCCCACAAGGCTCAGTCCTGGGACCTCTCTTGTTCGGTATATATTTCTCAGAGGTACAGGCCAACACGGAAGGACTGTGGCTGACCAAGTTCGCAGATGACTGCAAACTGGGCGCCATAATCGACTCTCCAGCCAACACAAGCATCCTCCAAAAGGGCCTCATAGAAACAGACAACTGGTGCCAGAGCCATGGCCTCAAGCTAAACACCAAAAGTGTATAGTCATCCCCTTTGGCAAAAACAAAGTGCCCACAAATTACCACATGTGGTAATCCATTAAGTACGGAAGAAGTAATTAGGGACCTGGGGACCCAAGTTGATAGCAATCTCTCATTTGACAACCACGTGGCCAAAGTGGTTAGAAAAACATTTTATATAGCCCACCTAATCATGAAGGGATTCACATCTAGATCAGGGGAGGTCATCGTGCCTCTTTACTCATCCCTCATCAGGCCCATAATTAAGTACAATGCCCTTTTTGGGATGTACCTTACCAGACACCTGCAGCAACTGGAAAGACCCCAAAAGTACCTCACCAAGAGGATCAAAGGGCTCAAACAGATGCCATATGCTGCCCGGTTAAAGAAACTCCAGCTCTACTCAGTGGCATACCGCCTGCTCAGAGGCAATCTGTGCCTGATGTATAAAGCCATGTCCAACCCGGAATTAATGGACATGCTGCACCTCAGAAAATCCAAATCTCATCGAGCTACGTGCTCGAGAGACTTGAACCTCAGCACTGAAATAAATAGAACATGCTGGAGGGACAGATTCATAACCCAGAGGCTCCCTTCACTCTGGAATAAAATCCCAGTCCAGGTTAGGCAGAGTCCCTCATTGACTCTCTTCAAGAGGAATTTTGATGAGTGGATGGGGGATCGTAGGTTTACCCCAGGTATCACTTCTGTGTCACTGTTAGACAGAGGCACAGTATACTAACCTCAAAAAAGGGCATAGCAAAATTAATTTAAAATGGGTGTCGAAAGCAAAACACACTCTGGCTAGGCTTATAAATGCCCTAGGGCAGATAGCCTAGTATGAACCTATGAACCTATAAACCTATAAGGAACGTTCCTCTTAATGAGGTACACATGAGAGGTATGGACTGGCAGAAACATGCCCATCCCTGTTTCTAAGATACATCAGCTGACCTTTTTCTCCTATCTCAGGTGATCTGTGCCTGAAAAAGTCTGTAACTTGTGAAGTATTCTGACCTGTTGTCTTCTGATAAAGTGTTTCCTGCCTCCTAATCTCTGCTTGGCGTAGATTATGTTAGGTAGTAAAGTTATTTAAGGACGTATGAAAACAACATGTAAAGGTAAAGGTTAGTTCCGGATGCATTTAAACTCACAGTCATGCCTATGAACATTGCTAACAGAATAAATCACTTTACAGCATTCTCAGATGTATATAAAATATACACATAATACCATGTGCTGTCATGGCTAGTTCAGTTTTCTTTAGAGGACACTGAAACTGTTTTCATTTAAGCCAGGATTTAAGTGAGTCTCTAAATGACAGGTTTGCCAAAATGCACAATTAAAATTCAGCTTAAATCAAATGATTTCACTATTACCTAAATAAATGTGCTTTTAAAATTACAAAATATTTGCATACCATGCATATCTTTTCAATGCATTTGAGGTTTTATAAAACTCATTCATATATTTTAGTATATATTTTTTATTTTATTTTATTAATGGACTAACTTGGGAAACCACTGATTGTTAGATCTTTTCACAAGGGTGACTCGGAAGTGTTTCTTTTTAAGTGACGTGCACAGCATGCAATAAGAGACTGAAGGAACAAAACCTAGAACTACAGAAAGAAGATAATTAGAAGCCCATAGTCCTAAGTATTTGTGCTCTACTATCACAGTAGTCTTAATTGATATGCTTTGACATTTTAATTATGAGATTGCATTAGCATCTATAATTTTTCTCGTATGCTAATTTGTTGCAGCTGTCATTTAGTTGCTGTTGTCTTATTTAAAGAATCTGTCTGGGATAATTCTTGCCATGAGAAAGCATCTAAACAGATGGAATGTGAAACACAGACTGGATGCCATAGTATGTGTTCTAGTAATGTAGAGGGCACTTGTGTGCTGTTTTTTTTTATTTTATTTTTTTTTTGAGTTCCCCAAATGGGGTATCAATATCAGTTTAAGAGCTAATGCCTGAGGCATCAACATCACACAAAAATACCTGACATACCTAAGAGATGGCTTTACTCACTACTCACTGAAGACAGATAAAAAAGTACTGTAGCTGAACCTGAGTGAGTGAATGAGTGAGTGAGTGAACAAGTGAGTGAGTGAGTGAGTGCGAGCATATGAGAGAGTAAGTGTTGAGTGAGTGTTTCGGCCTTTGAGAACCAATAGATCCTCTGTGGAAACTGATACCTTATTCAGTCTGAGTATACATTCTTGGAGACACGCTGAAATTTCCAAAAGTAGATCTTTATCTCCTGATCCTACTCCAAGCTGATAGGAGGTCCAGCACTGCAGACTGATAACTGATCATCCATGAATAGGGAAATCAACATTTGAAAGAGTTCTCTGACAGGCAAAAAAGAGCACACTAGATTGTGCAAGACGTACATTAAGCTGACACATTTTAAATTACATAAAGACAAAGCATCTTACTTAAGGGATTACTATAGTTAGTTTAATCAGTGCCACTACTCCCCCTCCCCCTGAGGGCAAACAAGTAAACCTCAAAGTACAGAAAAGTCTCTGCTAGATGTTCCCAGTATGGAGCCAGTTCATCAACTTTCCAGTTTTTTTTTTTTTTTCTTTCTGTTCAGCCCTGTCAAAATATCTCAAAATGACAAAATCCAAATATGAAAATTAAGTGCAGAAGGAGGTGATTTGAAAATCAATACCACATCCTGGAAATTTTTGTCAATTCTTGCAAACAAAGCACTTTTGTCATGGCAATTAATTACCCCTTAATTACAAAAGGTATGTATCATCCTGTCACTAAAGCCATTTTGTCCACACGAAGACAAGACAGTAGGGAATATTGACTTGCTGTATTATCTTGCGTTTTTTGTTTGTTTATTTTTTTCAGTTCCACAGTGAGACACTTGCTAGCATAACATATATCACCTTAACAGCAAACAAGCATTATTAATAGCTGATAGCTGGTTGCACTGATGCCATGCAGAGGCAAACATAAAGTCAACAAGATATTTTATAGATTCAGATCACATTTTTTCAGGACTGAACAAAATTTCACACGTGGTATTTTCTGCATCTACATATTGCTCTCATATGATAACAAAAACTATGTTACAAGATAGAAACTCTTTATAAAATGATAATAAAAATCATACATGACATTTTGTTGTTCCAGATTTACAAGATTTACAATGAGTACATTAATACATATTTTGGTGTGGCTGCAGTATCCCTTTGCCACAGACATGCAGAATGTGGCCAACAAAGCTTTTTCTGGAGGCGGGGAGAAAAGCTCCAAAAAAGTAATTTGACACTTATACACTTACACACGCACACACACACACACACACACACACACACAAACACACACACGCACACACACACACACACACACACACACACACACACACACACACACACACACACACACACACACACACACACACACACACACACACACACACACATATATATATAGGGTTCATATTACGTTATCAAAAGATAGCATAATCGAACATTCAAAATGTCGAAATGGCCGCATATCGAACCTTTTATTGTGGGGGGCTGTGCCCCCCATACCCCCACTAAATATATATTCCAACTCTGAGATCGCACTGCAGTGAGGAAAGGGTAAAGATCCCAGTCTTCACCTGAAAATCACAAGTGCGATTGCTCATATGAGTGAATCCAAAGCGAGAAACACAAAACCGTGACAGTTCCCGATGTTCAAAAATCATCAAATTGAAAAACAGATTTGCTGATTTTCGAACAAAAAAAGTCGAATACAAATTGTAATGCAGGCCCCCCTGTGCCCCCCACACCCCCCCTACTTTAATATACTGCGGTGGGGAAAGTGTACATTTCCCAATCCCCACTATAGTGCAATCCTCACCCAAAATGCCGAAACTGCAATGAGCGAATGTCACTGTGCATGTGAGTGTGAATAACCCGAGATGCACCTCCCTAGACTACATGAAAAGAGACATGGAGGAGTTCTCGGATTATGTGACCCAGGCAGGTATGACCCTAGCCCTGAGCATCATCCTACTATCGCCCAGAATGATACTACATACAGTACAAGCAGAAAATGATTGACTTCAACAATTGGCTAAGTTTCTGTTGTCATGCTAAGGGGATCCAGTATCTGTCTACTTGGGATGACATGATTGATAGACCACGATGCTTTGCCAGAAATGGCCTGCATCTGTCACCCCTAGGTTTCCAGATACTGGCTAAGGCTCTTGCCACCCCTATAGTGCCTTTTTTAGGTGATGTTCCAAAAAACAAATTACCACCATAACAGCTATAAATAAATGCAATCTGAGGGTCATGCTGCTCAGCACTAGAAGTCTAAATCTCAAGATGCACTTACTCAAAGCACTCCTCAAAATGGAGAACATCAACATTTGTGCTGTAACAGAGACCTGGTTTAAAGCAGCAGAAAGCACCACTGCACTACCAGGCTATAACTCGTTCCACACCTTTCAACCCCATAACATGGTCCGATGCTCCAAAGGCAGTGGTGTCTCCATATTCATAAAGGATATGCACATCTCCAGACTAGTAGCCCAGCATAATGCATCTGAGATACTTCAGGTACAACTAACATTGGGTAAGATGGTGATTCAGGCTGTAGCTTCCTATAGGTCACCAACAATGTCCCAAGACTCTCACTCCACATTCCTAAGCACCATAGAAACTATTAGAGTCCAAACCAACACTCTCATATTAGGTGACTTCAACTACCCCTCCATCGACTAGAAAAACTACTCATGCACCAAAACACTGGCTCAATGCTTCTTGAAATTCATCAATTCCAATGTCCTGGACCAGCTCGTTCTTATCCTCACTAGAGGAAGCAACATTCTTGACCTGGTTATTAATAACATGGGCAACCATTGCTCTACACCAATAGTCAGTTTCTCCATGGTTAGATCCGACCACAAACTAATCACCTTGGAAATCCACATCTCACCCACGCCCCCTTACAAAGGTAACCACCATGAAAGACTTCTCCAAAGCTGACTTTGGGCTCCTAAAAACAGAGGTGGCTAACTTCACGGCACCCATGTCAATAGAAAATGATGCATGACTGCCGAATCATACACCAATGAACTGTACATAAATGCATGGAACTAGCCATACCCAACAGAACCAAGGCACTCTCCTCCAAAAAAAGGAAGCCAATCTGGTGGTCCACTGCCATTAATAAACTCGACAACAGAAGGAAGAAACTGTTGCAGAAAAAGGTGAAGTCCCAAGACTGGAAAAGCTCCCTTATTAGCCTCAACAAATAGTTGAGATCCCTCATCAAAACCTCTAAAGCCAGCTATGATGGTGGAATTGCAGCAGACACTAAAAACAACCACAAAGCCTTCTATAGTTATATCAAGAATCTCCATGGCAGTACCGGGTTTGCTAAGAGTTACTGCACAATGGTACCTCCTATACTGAGCCAACAGATATTGCCAACATACTGGCCGATAGATTCAGTGCCAACTTTACCCCTCTGCCCTCCCAAAGTACCAATCACAATACCAGAGGAATGACGGGCACTCAGCATTACTGCAGCACAGGTTAAAGCTGCATTGTCCAAGGCCAAGAATACAGCTTCCATGGGATGCAACAATATCCCTGGAGTTGTTCTACATGAACTACAAAGTGAACTGGCACCACAACTGTGTGCCCTGTTCAATCATAGCCTCACCTCAGGCTTTGTCGCTACCTAATGGAGCACTCCATAAAGAGGGAGTGACTACAGACCCTGGGAATTATTGCCCCATTAGCCTGACGAGTCTGATATGTAAGGCTATGGAGCATATCATCATGGACCTAATTAACAGGGATATAGGGAATCTCCAAACTCTAGATCCCATGCAATTTGGTTTTGTGAAAGGTAGATCATGCCTGCTCAATGTGGTTAACTTCTTTGAGTCAGTCACCAGAGCTGTGGATGAGGGCAAGGCAGTTCATACAGCCTACCAAGATCTGGCCAAGGCCTTTGATACCATTCCCCATTCAGGAATTATTGATAAACTCACCAAACTAGGCATCAACCCCTATATCACTAGGCAGGTTGCAAATTGGCTCACAGATAGAACCCAACGTGTGAAAGTAGTGGACTCCAAGTCAGCCTGCCGACCAGCCATGAGTGGAGTCCTACAGGGATTGGTCCTGGGTCCTCTCCTGTTTGCCATCTACTTCTGAGATGTCCAGGCTAACACGGAAGGACTCTGGTTGACCAAGTTTGCAGATGACTGCAAGCTGGAAGCCATTAATAACTCCCCAAGTGATTTTCTACAAAAAGGCCTCACTGAGACCAATGACTGGTGTAGAAACCATGGCATTAAGCGTAATGCCAAAAAAATACATCTTCACCCCCTTAGGGAAAAACTCAGTTCCCATGAATTACCACATCAATGGGAGCCCACTGAACACTGGAGGTGTTATAAGAGATCTGGGGCCACATGCTGACAGCAACCTCTCCTTCAACCACCACATTGCCACTGTGGTCAGAAAATCCTTCTATGTGGCACAATCCATTACTAAGGGTTTTGCATCCAGGAAGAAAGAGGTCATTGTCTCTCTCTACTCTTCCCTCATTAGGTCAGTCATCGAGTATAATGCCCTATTTGGCATGTACCTCACTAGACACATGCAACAGCTGGAAAGGCCACAAAAGTACCTCATGAAGAGGATCCCAGGCCTTAAACACGTCCTACATGGACAGATTCAAAAAACTCCATCTATTCACTGTCTCATATCATCTACTAAGAGGCGCGATCTCTGCTTGACTTACAAAGCCATGTCTGACTCAGCTCTGTTAGAAATGCTACATCTAAAGAAATCCCAATCCCTCCACACCACTCACTCCAGAGAGCTCAACCTCATTACCCCAGTCAACAGAAGATGCTGGAGGGACAGGTTCATAACCCAGAGACTGCCCATGCTATGGAATAGACTTCCCATACATGTCAAGCAGAGCACCTCACTGGCCCTCTTCAAGAGAAAGTTTGATGAGTGGATGGGAAATAGAAAGTTCACCCCGGGGATCATTGCAGTGGTTCTGCTTGATAGAGGCACTGGGAACTAACATCAGGCAGCACAATGTCATGGAGCTTCTATGGGCTAGGCTTGTAAAGGCTCTAGGGCCATTAGCCTAGTACACACCTATGAACCTATGAAATATATTACCATTCAGCATGACCTACTAAATGTAAAAGGTAGTACAACATTGTACTTTCTGAAAGCATTGAGAAGAGCATATCACATTGCAGTAGAGAATGTCACTTTCTGGAAACAAATACAGTTATTTATACATTCAGAGTCATCACTGCAGTAGAAGAAATTCCCCTTCCCCTGCTGCAACAACCTCAGAGATAACAATAACACTATTACGGCAGTGAAGGGGCATATTCCCATGCACAGGGGGGGTTAGACTCTACTCCCCTCATAAAATAATTGTTTTGAATATGTACGGAGTTCTGCTCGACAACAATTGGTTTAGATTTATTTTGGTTTTGACAGTGTGTCTGTTTTGGGTATATGTTTATGATCGTAATCCTATTTAGATATGTTCCATCATTCCTAGCACCACTGATGTGTCTGCGTTCTATAAAATCACATCCAGCTAGTTGTCTAACTTTAGGTATTAGATCTTAACATGATCATGTTATGAATTTCTTTAAGAAAAGGACTGACAGCTTCACATAGTTTTTTAAGTATTATTTTGAATAAAGAATAAAAAAAATATTTTTAAATTGAAAGAAATATCCTTAGTTTGGAGGCTGATCTCATTTTAAGAGGTAATTTGAAGCAATGTCTATATTGTGAGTGTAACTGCCAAAATACTGCCACCATTCAACTACAGTTAAGAGAAAGTAAATGCGAGAATTTAAAGTTCTTTGTAGAGAAAGCATTTGGTGATGATTGCATATTTAGTTTTGTTCAGGAAAGAAAATCTGGGATTTATATGTCTGCAATGGTGGAGATACTTAAAGCAAGACTTTAGAATTACATTGCAGAAACTGAGTAGATAGATGAGTAAAGCTCAATATAATGAGTATGATAAATATAAAATGATGTTACAGAAATAATACAGAAATAATATGAGCCAAAAGGAAAAGCTGATATGGTAAATAAATGTGAAAAAAGAATTACAGTCAAAATATGGTAGATTACTACAGGAAAAGTTTTGTGTCAGCTTAAATGAAAATCATGCATTCTGTAAATGTTAAAAGGGAGGTTTTGTGTTCTTTTCTTGTGCTGGAAGATGCAATGAAGAGACAATGAAATAGTTAAGAGATGCATTTGAAATGTTGATCATACATGCTGCTGGTGGTGGTGCAGCGGTAGCGTTGTCGCCTCACAGCAAGAGGTTCTCCCTTTGATTCTCGGCTGGAGCGCCTTCTGTGTGGAGTCTGCATGTCCTCCCCATGGTAAAGTGGCATTTGAAAGACATGCGTGAATGGGCGTGCCTTTGTTGAAGTTTGGGCATCAGGCTGGCACCTCGGCACCATAAAAAAAATCGACTGCCAATCATTAGCGGACCGGAGTTCCGATGTGGCGACCCCTAACCGGGAAAAGCCAAAAGAAAACAACAACATGCTGCTGGTGTGACTGAGCATGCTACAGAACATATGTCCAAAATCTTTAGTGAATATGAATGTTTGGGATATGAGTAAATGTAAAACAGATGAATCAATTGAGAAAGCTGATGATGGGAAGATTCTAAGGTGTGATGATTTCTCTTATGAAGTTGGTAAACTTTCACTGCCTTTATTTAAAGATGATTTTGTGCAAATCCTCAGTGCACTTTGGAATAAAGAACTGATACGTTTTTCAGACTATATGTCAGTTACTCACAAACCCATGTGTAGCTTACACTTGATTAAATTTAAACAATCAAGACAAAATCAACCAAACTTAAAAAATGCCTTCTACATGACCTACACACCTGCATCTCTAAATAGTCCAAATTGGAGCTCACACAACAGTGGACAGTGGTTACATCTCTGTTCTGGAATCCTGCTAAGCATCTGGCAAGTTTTTCACCAAAATGCCAAAAAAGAATAAATGAATGTTTTTTAGGGGTAAGCCCCACTGTAGCCCCAGCGATCTTGCATTGCTAAATATGCTAGCTTTCTGATTACAAAGCAAACGTATTCCCATTTTACTACAATTTCACTCTATTTTCTAAGCTTGGTTCATTCTGATCTGATCACATCTGGGTGATCTGATAAAACCAACATTCAATAACTTCTTCAACAAAACAAGAAAACAATCATCTATATGTAACTCATTTTTAAGGTAAGTGGCTTTACTGTTTTAGGTAGAAAAAAAGGAACCTATTGGATTTATATAATGGAGGCCTATTTGTTTGCTTGTTTGTTAAATATGGATCTGAAACTGATTAAGAAGCTTCTTAAGACTAGGTTGATAGCTTGGTAGCCTATGAAGATTAGTAGATTTTAGACTATGGGTGAAGGAATACAATCATTTTTATTCTTTGATAATTTTACAGAACATTTTTGATCACGGAGGGGAAGTAGTTAAATCAGTATGCTTTTCTTTTTTTTCATTAATTTTTACTGGTTGACACATGATCCCATGAATAATTTCAATCATAAATAGAATAACAATAAATTATTTAATGCTAAGATATTTTCCTATTTAGATGCAACAATTGTTCTGGTAAATATAAACTAAAACACACACATTCTTGCTATATACAGTTTTACAAAGAGTGCCATTTTCCATTTTTATACTAAAGCAATTACTAGAAACCTGGAATACACTTTAAAATTTTGAAATCAACATTTTAATATTTCTGGGTATTCTTGATCTTTATACACATTCATTAAGAAACATTTTTAATAGTTCAGAGATCTTAGACTAAAATCGAAAATTAGCTTATTTAAATTTTGCCTAAATTTGATTATTTAAATTTCTTTACCATATCCCAAACTCAGGGAAGATAAAAATTTAG
The DNA here is from genome assembly GCF_019279795.1 of Protopterus annectens. NCBI lineage: Eukaryota > Metazoa > Chordata > Ceratodontiformes > Protopteridae > Protopterus > Protopterus annectens. The sequence goes on from NC_056745.1 coordinate 116,320,624, forward strand.
CAAAAGAATAAGGTGAATTATGCATTTATTTGTATTAGCTTTCCTAGGTACTGCTAATAAAGACCATAAAAAAGGATGCTGATTTTCTTTAACATGAACATTATTATAGAACACCATTTCTTTCACAATATGAAAAAAATAGACTAAATGACTTGTTAATAAGACTAGATGTTATACCAAACATTATGTATTTTAACACTATCAATGTGTGTTGCTAGTCTGCTTTAATGTTTATATTATATCTCCTGCATTGCACATTATTATTTTTTTTTATTTATAAGGAGTTAAACATTGCTGGATGCAAAATTTTCTATGTATAAATCTTCCAAACTGGAAAGGTAGTACTGTTAGCAATGGGCTGTAATGTCAAGTGTTTATGTGTTTCTATAAATCGAGCTTGATCTCTCTGATAAGTAAACTTCCAAAATGTTTAATTCAATTCACTTTTATAGTCTAACAAAACTAAATATAGTTCAAATAAAATCTATTCCTTTTGCTTTGATATAAAATATAGTATTTCATAGATAACCTATGATTCCTGGAAGTTTAGAGGGTAATTTTTAGACATTCTTCTTTGATATTTTCGTGCATGAACATTCTAATACCCTGTACTGCTATCCAGTCTTCATCTCTGATTAGTTTAAATTCTTCTGCCATTGTGTCAACTGATTTAAGCTGCACTCCTGAAAAGTAGTTATACCATCCTAAAAGTTTTTTTACCTTTCCATCTATTTATCCTTTGAATGTTAGAACTTTCTATTAAGCCTCTGGTAGCAGAGAATGATGCATTAATCCATATTTGGTGTCTGTTTATACATAAAGTTCCAAACATCCTTAAGGATATAATCAATATATATTAATTATATTAGCTTACATATTTTAATTTAAAAATACTTATTATAATCCACGTTTCATTATTTGCAGTCTTAAAATTTTATTCAGCTATTTTTGGGTCATTCAACAATTTCAAGAGAAATTTTCCAATTAGAGTTATATTTGCTATCTAGACAATGTATAATGGATTTGACTATGGGAGTCTGTATATACATTTCTATGTCAGGAAGTTTTATTCTGGCTTACTTCTAAGATCAAATATGGTGTTTATATGTCAGTCTAGTTTTCTTAGGAAATGAAGAGAATCTGCTTGTAATTTATTAAGAGGTATTGCTAGGATATTATGTATAATAGTTTTGGGTGATCTTCAACAGTTAGGTCTCATGTGTTTTATTTATCTATAATGCTGTTTATGATATTTGTATTTCTATCATAACTAGAAGAATCAATGTCTTGAAGGTTGTTTATTTTTTAAATTATTCCCACATAATTTTATTCTTTTTGATCTGAACTAAAGCCATGTAATTCTAAAGTTAGTGTATTTTGAGATATATTTAGTGTTAAATATGTAGTTTTAGTATTATTACATTTTAAACTTGAAACTCTTTCACAGCTGGTTATTGTATTGTTTATCTTAATAGAGGTTATGGTTAGGAGTATATCATCTGAAAATAATAATATTTTAGACTCATCTTTCTCTCCTACTTGTCTTGTTTTGTTCCTTTTCAAATTTCTATATGCTGTGACATAAATTAGCCTAATTTAAAATAAGGCTTAATATTTGAATAAAGAGATCTGATTATTCCTCTTTGAAACTAACTTCTACCATTTAAAACAAAATTCTCATCCAATACAATTTTTTTCAGTATCTTGGCTTATAATTGTTGTTCGCATTGTTTTATATTGATTTAATTAATCAGGGTTAAAATTATTTATTTATTTATTTATTTTATATTGCCTTGGGTTTGCCTACATATGGTAAAGCCTGTTTGATTAAATTAATTAATTCATGTAAGTAAGCTATTATTCTGTCTACAAAGATGGAGATGAAGAGTTCATAATGACATTCAGAAGAGAGATCAGTATAGGACCGGATGTGGGATCTCTGTCATGTTTTAAAAAAGGAGGTATTAGCAAATATCTCTGGAAACAAGGGATATTATTAGAATTTTGAATGTTTGAGAATGTATAAGACAATAAATGCAATGCCTTGGTGGTTAAGTGTTATAAATTTCTAGTATTATCCCATCCAATCCTGGATCTTTGTTCAATTTAGTTTTTTTTTTAATCTGGATTTCAATTTATTTATGTTTATTGGATTTGTAAAATGGGTTATATCTTTAGTGGACATTTTGTCTGAAATTTACCTTTAACAAAGTTAGTTATTAAAGTTTTATCTATTGCAAAATACACTTGCTTTTTGTTCAAAGTACTAAAATGTGTCCTGAATTTGTGAAGTATGTCATTAATATCTTATAATATTCTCTTATTGTGTGATCTTTTGGGTCTGTATTACTTTGTTGAAGATTATCTTCCTTGAACCTCCATTCATCGAACATAAGTAAGCAAATATTCCCTTCAGTGAAAATTCACATCAACGAGCATTTTACACAGGGAATGGAGTTAGTTGGAAAGTAGTAGGAAATTTGCCCTTTTCCCCACCATAGTGTGATCTTAGAGTTGGTATATTTAAGTAGGGGGTGGGGGTTGCAGCCCCCCCACCTTGGTGGGTTTGATATGCTGCACTGTGTGTGACAGAGTGGTGGACTACCAACTCATGTTCCCTGTGTAAAACATTCATTGATGTGAACGTTCACTAAAGGGAATGTTCACTGAGTTATGTTTGATGAATGGAGATTCGATGAAGGTAATTTTCTACAAAGTAATATAGATCTGATATTTTAATCATTTGTATCTGATTAGCTTTAGATATTATTTTTATTCTTTTAATTAATTATGGAGTATGTTTGCTATCATTGCATAGGAATTATAATGCTACTGAATCTATATGCTATAACATTTTTTATATTGATTTTCTAGAGCTCTAATTGCTTTTGTACATTATTTCTCTGCTTTCTACATTTTCATTTTTGTGTAATCAAATTTAGTTTGAAGATTTATGAGCTCCTTGTCCTTTCCCATTTCAATTCTCCATTGGGGTACATTCTGTGGTGGAGTCTGCATGTCCTCCCTGTGTTTGCATGGGTTTCCTCCGGATGCTCAGGTTTCATCCCATATTCCAAAGACATGCAGTAGGTGAACTGAAAATTGTAAATTGTCCATAGGTGTGCATGCAAATATGTGGTATAGAAGAACAACCAAGGTAGGGCTAGCCACATGGCAGTGTGAACCTTGACTCTAAATGATTGTCACTGTTGAAGTAACATCCCTACCCAATGTACAAAAAATGAAAAAATGAGGTCATGGTTGTGAATCTATGAGTTCCTTCTCCCATTTTTTGAGTTTATTCTGTACCAAACATGGATTTTGCCATGCTTGTAGGGTTTCAATTTATTCATAGTATAACATTATTAGTGACTACAGTGTCATTATTGTTCAAAAATAATTATTTTTCTTTATTAAGCCATTCTTGCAAAATGCTTAGTCTCACCATATATGAGATATCTTTGGCTCTTTTGGATTACTTGTGCCTTCTTTATTTACAATACAATGAAAGTATCCTTCCAAAATGAGGCTTCCTTACATATTTGTAAGTATGACATCTAGATATGTTTTAGAATGTTTGGTGCCAAGACCAGGTATCCAATATATGTGAGTTAATGTGTAGATTCTATTTTGAAATTCTGTTGTAATCATAGTGAGTATGCCATACTTATCATTGTAGTTAAATAAAATTTTATACACTATTATATTCTGTTTCCACAAGATAGCTTCCCTTCTTCTTGTGTTTAAAGGAAAACTCCACCCTAGAACTAAAAAAACTGTTTTTTCACTCTATCTTTGTTTCCTGACCTATTTTAACACCTAAAAATCACTCTAAGTGCTTTATTTGTAATTTTAGTCTGTTTTCCACAACCTGGCTACCAATGGGGCTTGATGTATCAATGTGATCTTGTTCTTCCTCAGCCCTCTCTCTTTCCCATAATACTTTGTATGACTCATGCCAGACATAACAAAGTAACTTTGAATTCCCGTGCCATTGACATATAATGGGATTTGTGAGGATCACTGTTATTTTCTTTACCTTCTGTAAAAGGACTGCTTCTTTTCTGTCTCTAATTACCATCATGTATGTTTGGCTCAGACCTTGTTTTACACTATACATAGAAGTTATCCAGCTATAGCCAGACAAGTAACTAAATTGCAGGCCTTTGTTCAGTGTTTTCTTTTGTAGTTCAAGAGGAATTGAGAGTCCCCTCCCACCATACTACCGCAGAGGTGCTAAAACTGTCACTGCAATAAGAGACCCTTGCAGAACCAATTCCTCTTAGACTATAAAAGAAAAACTTGAACAAAGGCTTGCAATTTAGTTACTTTTGTGGCTATAGCTGGATAACTTCTAAGTATAGTGTAAAACAAGGTTTGGGCCAAACATAAATGAGGGTGATTAGAGACAAAAAATAAGCAGTCCTTTTACAGAAAGTAAAGAAAATAACAGCAACTAACACAAATCCCATTATATGCCAATGGCAAGGAAATTCAATGTTGCTTCCTTATGTCTGGTATGAGTCATACAAAGCATTATGGGAAAGAGAAAGGGCTGAGGCAGAACAAGATCACATTGATACATCAAGTCCCATTGATAGCCATGTTGTGGAAAACAGGCTAAAATTACAAATAAAGCATTTAGAATGATTTTGAGGTGTTAAAATAGATCAAGAAACAATGACAGAGTGAAAAAAACAGATTTTTTTTTAGTTCTAGGGTGCAGTTTTCCTTTAAATGCTGATTGTGATAATATTTTCTAATGTGCCAGCTTGAATCTTTTGGCTTCTTCTAGGATCAGGTGGGTTTCTTGGAGGACTACCAGTTGCATTTTATTTATTTTTAGGTTGTTGATTAGACTGCCTTTCTTCCTGTTGATGATTAATTAATTGATTTATAAGGAGAGAAAGTTACGGTGTAACATTTTACATGTATAACATATTTTGGTAAACTATTTTAAGAGTAAATACTAATATCTTCCTTTTTTATTTTTGGTGATAACTATTGATTTGTTTATTTTAATATCCAGATTACATTTAAAGTCATTAGATTTGGGCAAATGAAAAATAAAACAAGCATTAAAACTATAAAATCTTCCATTGGATCCATCAAATTCTTGTTTAACTAGCTTAAGCTAATTAAACTACCCCAAAACTAAATAACTTACTATCCAGAAACTAAATGGTTACCTAGCAACAAGATAGCCAACCAAATAAATTTTCAGTCAGGAAAACATTAACAACCAGGCATTAGTTGTCATAAAGTAGAAAACTAAGAGTTTGTTTAAGAAACTCATTATAATGGTCAAGCCTAAATATAAATGTAACAGTATGTAATTGTGTAATATTAATTAGAGCTTAATATCTATTTATTTAATTGATTAATTAATTAGAGCTTAAGATCTAATTAACATTACTGCATTACCCTAGAAAAATCCGAATGCCTACCTATAAAATTAAGATTTAACCCACTTTTAAGATCCCAGTTCTACAAACTACTCCAACTTTACACATTTAGTCTCTTTGCAGCTAGGATTTTGCCATGCTTGTAGTTTGTACTCCTCATACAACCTGAGACACTACTCACAAGCCACACCAACTCTAATTACCCCTAGAACCAAACTCCATAGCACTGTACACTCTCAGGTGCCTATTCTTTGCAAGGCTCTCCTCATCGACATTAAACAAATCAACAAATTCAGAATGCAACATAAAAAGCACTACTTCATCCAAGCCAAATGCTCCTGCTTCAACACAAGACATATTACCTAACCTATCTCCTTTCTGAGTCTCTTCTTACCTGTAATGATTCATTGAAGATTGACCCTCTTTAGAAACTAATGTATAGATTGTACATTATACTCTGCTTATTCACGTGAAGTATATACATAGTTTTTCTATGTAATTAGTCTGAACTATTCTGCTATTGCTTACATTTCTGTATTTGTATTTGTGAAATATTTTGTATTTCACCTGGGTTGAGTCTGAAATTGGTCAATATTAATCAGTGCCCTACCCCATTAAACGAATATCAATTAACTAATTAATTAATTAATTAATTAATTAAATTAAATGAACCTATAGCAACATGATGTTATTTCGTATAATATTTTATAGTAAGGCATTTTATTTTAAATAGATCGTACTTCAAGGCATTCATATTCTTATATTACCACACTAAAATGTGTTATTTTCCAGTTAATGTTATTATTACGCTAATACCTTAATACTGTTTGGAATGTGATTTTAATATTTAGCATTGCATGTAAATATTTTAAAAACATCTCAGTATGTCTGCATTAAACACTTTCAAAACACTCGAGAATCAACTTACTTTAAATATTTTGTTTTTGTGTATACAGCATGAAGTCATAAATGAACAAAAACAATAAGCATCCTGAAATCGTTATCAAAGAGTTTCAACTAATTAGCTACTGCAAGATGGAACTTAATAACAATAGCATGTCATCCTTCTCTGATATCACTATAGTAATAATAATTACTTATCATAATTTCAAAATGCTGCCTTTAGCTACATATTATTCCATAACAGTAACTTCATTAACTACATAAGAACAGTATGTGAGTGTTGAAGTAGTCTTAAATCATTTAATAGTACATGTAAAAATATAATGCGAGTCTTTCATTTAGTGTCATAAATCAATGTTAAAGTTCAATTATTGTCAGAAAAATCAAATCTAGACTAAGACAAACCTGAAGTAATCTAAAAATATATCAGCAGTCTGTTAGTAGATACACTCTATGGAATAATTAATTGATTATTAATAAAAAAAGTTTCTTTGAGAAATTACAACACTTGAAAATTGAAAAATAAGACATTGCATCAGTTGATAATTAGTTTTTGAGTTTGAAATGAATCCAAGAGAGTTTACAGATGCGTATCATAACTTATCTGAGTTCAGTAGTTCATCCCTATTTCCTGTGCTCCTGTAACATGTCTTCCTTCCCATTAAGTATATGTTACTCACTTAGTAGTCTTAGTTACTTGATATACTGTTTTCTTTAACTATCATGTTTCCTTTTTCTCCTTCTTTCATCTCTTTTTTTCTTCTATTTTGGTTCTCACATTCTAGTTGATAAAAAAATCAAGTTTGATTTCATCACTTAGTCACAGACCTTCTTTCTCCTCCCTCTTATTCTAATCCATGGAGTATGCTTCTCTGGTAGATTGATTAGCATGAGCAATTGTCACAAATACAACAAGCAGTACTTTTTAAAGTATGTGTCATCAGATAGGCTAAGCAGGAAAACACCAAACAGTATCTAAACGGTCTAGCCATTGCTCTGTTACCCCTTTTTATCTTTTCACTCTCCTCTTCCTTTTCATGTATTGAAATGGCAAAAAGATTGTACCAGTTTATTACTGTTTTAAAAATATGGGGGGAGTCTGCTAAAACATAAATGTTTTCTTGTTTCTGCCTTTTGTCTTTTTAAACAAATAAGGGGGTGGCTATGGGAGCATCAGCTGCACTTATTTTTGCCAACATTATTCTCTGGTGGTAGGAAATGAGTTATATTTTTCCTTCACCATTTAAAGATTACTTTATGAAATATTATAGATATCAGGCTGATATTTTAATTTTGTGGGAAGGTAACCCCGACTACTTTTCTATCCTTCAATCATCAGATAGAGGTTGACAGTTGTAACTTTTTGGATGTCAATATTTATAAAAATTGTGATCAACAGATTTATGAATCAACAATTTATAGGAAGCCCACATATTCTAATAGTTATTTGCATTTTTACAGCTTCCACTATTGGCAAAAAAATAATCTGGTTAAAGGACAAATGATTTGTCTATCTAGGTTTACTACACAAGACAGTGTGTGTTTAACAATGAACTGATACAATGGAAACAAATGTTTCTTGATAGGAAATATCCTGCAACAAATATTGATGATATACCATTTCCTAGTAAGAGCAAGAGATCGGGTACTTGGTTTTCCAACACTATGGTAATGACTTATCACCATAGTAATGGGACCATTAGAGCCATGTTTAATAACAATTGGACCCATGTTTTCTGAGTTTTTGGTTTAACTGCTAAAACAGGTGATTACCTTAAGATTATATTTAAAAAGGGTATGAGCATTAAACTTATCTTGGAAAGTCATAACTATGAGCCTACCCATATGAGACCCCCCCCCCCCTTGCTAAGGCATGAAATCATGTGGATCCTGTAAGCAGTGCCAATTTATTAATGAGACACCCAATATAGTGGTGGAAAATTACCCTTAGGTAATTAGAAAAGAAGGCTCCTTTGACTGTTGAACCCATGGTGTGGTTGACCTGGCCACTTGTTTACCTTGTCTGACTTTTTGCATCAGAAAAACGGAAAGATATTTAAAGATCAGAATGTATCACCATAATTATTCTATAAAAACAAAAATATTTCCACTGCTTTGGTAAAACATGTCAACATGTATAACAATTTTAATAAATTTATTTTCTGTGTGTTGGAAAAGATATCTTGTAACCCACAATGAGGCAATTGGTCAACCTTTTGGAAACCAGGAAAGTTTGTTGGCAAGTTTTATTGAATGCAACACAAGTCCCTGGTTTAAATGACAGGATTTCCCTATCCAGTTTACTGCACCTACAAGCTGACAAACTTTAAACATTGCATTGCATTACTATGATTTTTCTATTATGTTCAAATGTGTGCATAATTGTAACTGTTGTTTTTTAAGCAACTTTGTACGAATTGGTACTTTTTAACAGATATCATTAGACTAAGATCTGTGAGATGTTCTGTTCTTCTAATTTTAACATTACACTGACTATAAGCACTGTGATAGGTTAATTTACATTTTAAATGACTGCGGCTTTTTATTGATTTGAATCTGATGAAGTTCAATATTAATAAAGAACAAAAGTGCCCATTCTTATTTAACTGACCAGTTCCATGCTCTGTAGAAAGTTTTTTTTTATTTTTTTAGTTGGCTTATTGAATTTTTTAGTTGTTTCTTAGTTCCACATAGTTATGTTAGGTGCATAATATAATGAGTTATTTAATGAATGCTATAGATAGCATGCATGATATAGCATTACAGCTTTTAATGCCTATTGTAATAATTGTAATATATTAAGTTTGACTGCCACTGAAAAAAAACTTTAATTGTTGGTAGTTGCAACTGGTTTTAATTTAATATTTCTTTGTAATTATTTTAGTAATGCTAGTGCAGTTAATACACACACACACACACACACACACACACACACACACACACACACACACACACACACACACACACACACACACTAAGTACAGAACCTTGTGTGCAAAATAAAGTGACAAGTTAATAAGCTGACTTCTGAAGGCAATTAGTCTTGAGCACAACTGAAAGCAAGAACTTTATATTTGTGTAGTTACATCTCATTTTGTTATTGCGAGATTTTTTAGTTTTCTCTTAATGTTACTTACCAGAGGCCAGTCCTCCAACATAAACAGAAGATTATGAAAACTAATAAAAATGCTTACTAGTACATTAAACAAGTAATTCATATTTATTCCTACAAATAACATAGCAAGCCACAATAGTTTTATTCACTTATAGCTAAGTAGCATTTCTTTCAAGTATATATAAGAATTAAGAACATTCAAGTATCCAGTTGGTCAATGAAGATTTTCATAGGTAAAAGCTGCTTCCTCCCATTCATCACAGACTGCTAAATTGTTCCATTGCTAAATTATTACACTATAAGAAAATGGTATAAATATTGAAAGCTATTTGTTTTAATACTTAAAGCTATTTCTCTAATTAAAGAAGAATGAAGAGGAACTAACCAAAATATCTTTATAATGAAAAAAAAAAAAAGTTTTAGTTTACTATCGTAAAGGTTCACTTATCTTACCTTACCTTAGACAAAATGGTGTTTTTTTTTCTTAATACAGTTTAAAACTGTTTATCACTAGAATGGACAATGGCAAAAAAGTTAACCAAGAACTGAAAGCCTATTAGTACCCAATAACTTCACTAGGTCATAGATAAATAATAAAAGAAAACTTCAAAGTCAAAGCACATCATTTTATATATTTCCTCTTGGTATTAACAGCAGGAGGTGAGGTCTTGGTTTCATTTGTAGTCTCTTTCTAACTGTTTTTGCCTAAAGATCTTTTTAAGGAAGAGTATGAGAGGTCCAAGATGTTGTTTTTTATGAAGGAAATAATTTTTTTAATGAATTTAACATTTTAAGGCTAATTTGTAAAAAAAAATTGACATTGCAGGATATATAAGTGAGTGTTTATATTGTTTTACTTCAAAGACTATATTAAAGGCCAGAATTCTTTTTTCTTTCCCAAGACTTTAGTGGCATAGCCATTATCAAATCTAATCACTCCTCATCCCATCTTTATAGGAGCTTTAGACCTTGCATTTTGTAGTATAAGTGCTTTATCAAAATAAGATATAAACAACACTATTATAGATCTTTGTAATGAAAAGCAGCTTGATGACATCATATAGATCTTTGTAATGAAAAGCAGCTTGATGACATAATTTTTTCTGTAGCTCTGTATACCCTCTCAATGCCTTAGGACAATCCTTCCTGCATATGTATCTTTTGCACCAATGTGCTTACAAAGGGTACCATGTCATCGTCTTCAGATTTTTAAGTCTTTTAGTTTCTTTGGCAGCCAAGTATTTTGGTTTAGAAGAAATTCAGTTTGGGTGTCTTCATTTCTCAGTCTCCCTTCTATTTCATTTAGTGATGTTAGCATTTCCTGAATCTGAGAGTTATGCTTTGCAACCAGTTCACAAGAAGTTTGGTTTGTTTTGAGCATTTCTCTTGGACTAAGTCCATCTTACTTTGAGATTGGTCAGTCTTGATAGAGAGTTCCTTTGTTGAATTCAAACCTTGTTGCAGGCCTCTCTTGGCAGGCATATCAGCATGAGAAGGCTTGGACAAACTCATTTGTGAGGTAAATTTGTCCATGACCTCAAGAATGTTATTTTAACAGGACAACTTCAATACATATAGTTGGTTTCAGTTTCTTTTGTGTCTCTCATTCTCCCCCTGTCATTCTGATAGCCATCCCAGATACCCCATGTCCTATGTTTGATCTACTGGTACCCCATCTCACCCCCAATCCATTGCCTGAATTTAAGCTGGAGCCAGTGAGGAATTTAGGAGTAGCCAGGAGGTCTACTGTCCATCTCTTAGCTGGGGGATTTTTTTATGTATGATCTACCCACTTTCCCTGCCCCCCCCCACCCCTGAGCTTGTCAACACACATCCAAGGGCAACTCCATTCTTTGGGTCACACCTCTCCTTAGGGAGCATCATCTTCAAATACTGTACCCCCAAGAGGGTACACCCATCCTACCCTGCCACTCCATCACTTACTTGAGCCGCTGATCAAACCCAAATCACCTGGCCATAGTTAGGACTTTATCCCTGTATGCCATCACAGTGGTACTTCTGTTCATTTCTTTATAAATATTGTTGTACAGCTTTCTTGATAGTTTTTGCTGTGAAAACAAAACAAAACAACTTTCATTCAAAATAAATTGCTCTCTACACAGCTTCAAAAGGGGACTGTTACACAGCATTCCTCCTCAAGTGTGCTTTTCTATTAGATCAAGGGAAGGCATTTGACAATGTTGAGCATATGATCTTATGAAGAAAAACTAGATGAATTATACACACCTAAGAAGATTTCAAGCTGCTTATGTGATAGATATAGTGGAATGATGGTGAAATGTTTGATTATGGAAGGTTGTGTAGGATATTCTGTGTTAAAAGCAGTATATGTAATGGCTGCACTTTGATTCTGCATTTTCATGTAACATGTATGAATAGATTTATTATGGCACTAGTAGAGAATGTGCATGTGTGGTCTATGTATGTTTCTGAAGCAGCAGTTCCAAAGATTGAAGCATATGTAGAAGGTGTGTTTGTGTTGCTAAAAGTCAAGATAATGTGATGAAAGTAGAAAGAAAAAAATACAACCAACACCTGAAAGCAGCTTAGTACAAAAATCAAGTAAATGTTCCACAAAAACCAAGCTGCCACCAAGACTGATAAAAACAAATAAGACTTTATTCCAGAGGATAAGCACTTTCACACTTATTGCTTCATCAGATCCATAAAAGCATCACAGAAACACATCATCTTATATAATACAAAGGCAATCAATTAACCAATCAAATATAAGCAACAATTACTGATGTATGCTTCGCTTTTTTAATTTAGGTTTTAAAGGTACAGATGAATTAAGCCCAGGCAGCTTATTTGCCTGCATCCTCACAATCCATTTGGCTTATTAAAATCACCCATTCTCTTACCAGCATGTACAAGTTGCAAGACATTGAATACAAAGGAATGCCCAGGTGCCAAAGAAACATGTTTGGCTAATGCATTTAATATGTTCAAATGTTTAATATCCCCCATATGCTGCAAAATGCATTCCTTCAGCATTCTAACTGTCTTGTCCACATAGAAACATGTACACAACCTATACCAAGCCAAATAGATCAAACCTTTAGACCTATTTTCTGCATAAAAACATGGTTTAAAAATAATCAGTATTAGGATGCTGCAATTCTTGTAACTCAGAAATAGAGCTACAGGCTTTACATTTTCTACACATATAAGTACCAAGACGATTAGAGGCAGGCAAAGAAGCATAAGATGGTTTATAAAAAAGTTGTCTCTTCAGGGAAAAATTATTCCTGAAGACATAATAGGGTTTATCACCCACAATATCTTTGACTTTCTCATCAGAAAATAAAATAGGCAAAAACTTACTAACAACATTGCACACTTGTTGAATATCATTACCATAAGTAAGGGGCAATCTCACATTAGTATTGGTATTAGCATGAACATTTCTTTTATATGGGGTGTAAGTTCGATGAAAAAATGGTTGACATCTTTCTGAATGCATTGCTCTAACCATATTCAGACTATTCTCCAATGACTGTTCATTGTAACATCTCAATAGTAAATCTTCCTTAATGCCTAGCATGGCTTCATGACATTGAACATCATCAGTACGTAAATGTGACATAAGCAAATATTGTCCTGTAGCAATATTCTTAAAAATATGCTTGGGATTCGTACTATTAAAGTGCAAAAGTGCATTCTTTCTGCATTCCTTCCTATAGAGAGAACTGAACAAAATGCCATTATTCATTGTGATCCTAGTATCCAGAAACTCAATTGTGGTGTGTGAATAACTTACAACAAATTTAAAACAATTACTGGTAGATTCAAGATATTGTATAAACCTCATAAGGTCTGAGACTGAACCATGCCACAAAATGAAAATGTCGTCCACAAAACATTTATCATACAGAAGGCTGGAGGTAAACTCATGACCACATAGGACTGCCATGCACTCCCAGTCTGCCAACACTAGGTTGGCTAAACTGTTAGCACATGGAGTCCCCATGGCCACTCCAACCTTCTGTCTATAAACTGAATCACCAAATAAAAACACATTGTTATAAAGCACTACCTCCATTAATGCTCCTAAACAGTCTATGAAGTCCAAAGGGTGGCCAGCATTCTCCCTTAAAAAACTCTTGAGTGATGCTATCCCCAAATCATATGGAATAATTGTAAAAAGAGTTTGGATGTCCATACTAACCAAAACGACATTCTCATCAAATACACCATGGCCTCTAGCAAACTCACCCAGGCTACACAAGAAATGCTCAGTGTCCCTTAAAACAGCCACTGCTTTCTCAAGTGGCTTCTTAAGTTGCCCCTCCAAAAAGATTGAGATAAATTCAGTAGCCCAACCTCTACTTGAGATTATCGGTTGCAGGGGAGGGTCAATAAGGGTCTTATGAACTTTTGGTAAACCATGTATAACTGGAATTAAAGGTTCAGTCACTAACATAAAATCATAAAGTGCCCTATCAATTGCTTGCTCCATCAGCAAGTCATAAAGACAATTATGTACATTAGCAATCATACATGTTAGTTGATTCTCAGTCAAACATTCATAAGTAGAAACATCACTAAGCAAAGTTGCCATATAAAAATCATACTTTTTACTATCCAGGACCATGATTAAACCCCCCTTATCGGCTGGACATATACTGAGTTCATTATTAGTTCGTAGCTCATTCAATGCCTTAAACTCAGCACTAGTTAAATTATAAAAGTTATACTTTTTTAAGTCAGTACATAGCAGCTCCTTTTCCACAGTTCTAGAAAAAGTCTTGAGTACAATTGGCAACTGTGTAATGAAAGTACTTGTACGTTTAGGCTGCAAAGCATCATTCTCAGCCATAGAATTAGTATTATCACCATAGAGTAGCTTAAGAGCTACATTCCGTGAAAAAGCTTCATATCAAGCAATACATCCTCAATACATACAGGTTGAGAGGGCACAAAACTAAGTCCTCTATTCAATACACTTACTTGTTCAGTAGACAAGGGAATAGATGATAAATTAAAAATCAACGAAGGGCTTTTTTCTGACTGCTCTCCTCCATTACAGAGTCATTCTCCATGGACGGTTTCCGCTTCTTCCATCCTAAGCTGGTGCTCTGCCCCCGCTTGCAAGTTTGCGGTTGTTTGACGGGAGCCGGAAAATTAAAAAAAATATTCTCAAGAGAAGATGCACTGCTGTCTTTAGGTCTTGCACTCAAAATGACCCCTGATGTCAACCATTTTTTTGATCGAACTTACACCCCATATAAAAGAAATGTTCATGCTAATACCAATACTAATGTGAGATTGTCCCTTACTTATGGTAATGATATTCAACAAGTGTGCAATGTTGTTAGTACATTTTGGCCTATTTTACTTTCTGATGAGAAAGACAAAGATATTCTGTGTGATAAACTCCATTATGTCTTCAGGAATAATTTTTCCCTGAAGAGACAACTTTGTTATAAGTCATCTTATGCTTCTTTGCCTGCCTCTAATCGTCTTGGTACTTACATGTGTAGAAAATATAAAGCCCGTAGCTCTATTTCTGAGCTACAAGATTTTCAGCATCCTAATATTGATTATTTTTTAAACCATGTTTTTATTCAGATTGTAGGTCTAAAGGCTTGATCTATTTGGCTTGGTGTAGGTTGTGTACATGTTTCTATGTGGGCAAGACAGTTAGAATGCTGAAGGAATGCATTTTGCAGAATATGGAGGATATTAAATGTTTGAACATATTAAATGCATTAGCCAAACATGTTTTTTTGGCACCTGGGCATTCCTTTGTATTCAGTCTTGCAACTTGTACATGCTGATAAGAGAATGGGTGATTTTAATAAGAGACTAGAGAATGTTGAAGCCAAATGGATTGTGAAGCTGCAGGCAGATAAGCTGCCTGGGCTTAATTCATCTGTACCTTTAAAACCTGCATTAAAAAAGTGAAGCATACATCAGTAATTGTTGCTTATATCTGATTGGTTAATTCATTGCCTTTGTATTATATAAGGTGATTTCTGTGATATTTTATGGATCTGATGAGGCACTAAGTGTGAAAGCATTTATCCTCTGGAATAAAGTCTTATTTGTTTTTATCAGTCTTGGTGGCAGTTTGGTGTTTGTGGAACATAATGTGATGAAGGTGCTGACACTGTGTGTGGTGCATAGAAATGCATGAGAGATGATAAAATAAAGTGAAGTGTGAAGATATGTGTATGGCGCTAGGATGCAGAAGTCTGGGAAAGAAGGAATTGAATATAAGCATGAATATAAGAAAATAATGGGACTTTTTTTTCCTTCCTGTCTTTTCAAGGGATTTTTGTCAATATAACTGGGAAATTAAGTTAAAGGTGGCTGAAAGGAGAAAGCGAGAATGATTTCTTTTTTTTAGTTAAAACATGTTTTAGTTTCAATATGAGGTTCTTCAGTTCAATTCTCAACAGGGGTGCCTTCTGTGCAGAGTCTGCATGCCCTCCATGTGGTTGCGTGGGTTTCCTCTGGGTGCTCCAGTTTCCTCGCACTTTCCAAAGACATGCAGTAGGTGGACTGGACAGTCTAAACTGGCTGTAGGCATGAGTTAGTGGTATGGATGAACTTCCACGGCAAGGCTAGCCACACGGCGGTGTAAACCTTGGCTCGAGATTATTGTCACTGTTGAAAGTAACACCCTGACCCCTTGTGCAAAATGGGAAAAAGGGGCTGAGGATGAATGGATGGATAGATTTTTGTAATGAGCAATTATTCTTTTATTTCCATCTCATTTGCAAGTGAGTTTGATATATATTTTTTTCATGGCATTATGGTGTTCAAAATTATATCCAGTGAATTGGAGTATGTTATAATTTGTTGTTTTATGTACTACTTTTGAGGTAAACAAGTCAGTAATTTGATGGAGAAGTTTCAAGGTAGCAGTGAGACTACTGGACTGAAAGAAAACGGCGGGATGAGGGGAAAACTGCATGTTAAACAGACAACATGTAGATGATGCTAAAGAATGAATGAGGGAATTCTGTGCGAAGATTTAAGTTAAAGTATGGAAGGAGAGAATGGGAAAAGTGAGAAATGATCTCAGGAAAAAGAGCGGTTAGACAGCATTTTGTTTTAGTACCACGGAGTGAGATATCTAGGGGACTAAGATTGAATAGGAAAGACATTATAAATGAGGTGCATCCTCTAGGCTGTATGTGAGATGTAAACTGAATGTTTATCAATGAAATTATTCCGGTACAGGCTGTTTTCAAATACAAATAACGAGAGAGATGGTGCTATAGTAGACATGACTGTTATATCAAGAAGAAACCCTTGTTTATCCAATTTTTGAACATTCTTTCACTGAAGATTTTTTTTCAGTTCTTATTGTTTACTGATGAAAAATGAACTGGTAGTAACATGTTACAAATGAATTTGAGGTGAATGGGGTGCGGGATATAAAATGATGCATCCCTTGGAATCTATGTAGTGGTGATTGGGAATGTAAGTTGGTGACATATGAAATACAACATGCCTGTTTTACATTTTCAGAAAATGTTTTGACTATTTGCAACTTGGTTTATAATGTTTTTGATGTTATCCAATGAATGCAACATTTTGAAATTGTAAGAAAAATTATAGTGCTTGCAGAATAGAAAAACTCTGCCTGGAAGTGGGGAATTATTTGTATTAGTTTAGAAATGGGCTGAGGATTTTTTTAATAGTAATTTATGTATTCTTTTCTTTTTTATGAATTTAAGTCACACTTTCCAGTGTAAACTCACTAGACCTGTCAGCACTCCCTGCTCAAATTCACACACCAGGTAAATGGAGGATGAGGTAATCAAACCCTGGACTAATGGAAGCAGCTCATTAACAGCTCATAGCCTTAATAATCACTTGTTTGATCATGTGTTATTTTTATGTCTATTTTCTTCCTTCTGCCTACTTCTAAGTATCCACCTTCCTCTTCTATTTCTGTAAAACCATCTCTCCTCTCCTTCTTAGTTTAAAGAAAAATTTGCTGAGACGAGCCCTTCTAGTCCACCTCTGAAAACTGATGTCGCTTTTGAGATAATCTAGAGTGTCTCTGTGCCTGGTTTCCTCCATCAGTCTTCAAGTTCCAAGGCTTTGTCTTTTACCCATTTTGCCACAACTACATCAGCAGCACTCTGGCTACTTGTACATGTAACACGTCTAAGAATGCCATCATCAATGCTTGATGTATTTGACATTTGGTAACAAGGAAACTCCAAATGGGTAGTAAATATCCATTTTCAGTGGAGAAAAGCTCCTGAAAAATACAATAAGAGTACAAATTTATATAATGCTGATTCAATGTAAATACAAAAATAGTACAATTACATACATTTAGTACAATGTAGATAAAGTAGAATTATAAATATTAAAATTTTAACATTTTACAATTGGCCAGAGGTAAAGATTCAAATTTGCATGAGAAGAGCTAGATTTATATACATTAAAGTAGCCATATGTATGAAAGGAGACAAGAAGAAATGGGTCAAAACTGAGATGGTGAAGGGAATGGAGTTGGAAAAATACTATGTTAGTGTAGAACATGAGCAGACCCAGGAGTTAGTGAGGTAGTCTTTTAGGAGAGACTTGAAGGTATTATAGTGAGGTATCAATTTGATGAATGTTGGAATACTGTTCCAGGTCTTGGCTACACAGTTAGAAAGCAGACTTAAACCGCTTAACCTTTGAGGTTTGTAGATATACAAAAGCTGCTTGTCAGAAGACTGCAGGTCACAATGAGGAAGATAGCGCTGTAATAAGTAAGTGATGGCTGGAGGAATGGAGGGGTTGTAGATTATTTTGTGTCTTAGTAACAACTGAGTGAAAGTAAGCCAGTTCTATAGCCTGAGCCGATTTTGGGGTTTTAGTGAAGAGCACTCATGTGATTTATGAGGTTGGCTGAATACAAATTTAGCTACTTTATTATAACACTGATCTAGTTTAGATCTGAGGGATGCCTGAAGATTTGTTAGAATAGGAGAACCATAGCAAAGGGAAAGTAGAAGATAAGTGGTGAGAACAGTGACTTTTGTGGAGTTTGTTTGGAATTTTCTGAACCTATATAGCATGCCTAGTTTTTGATGGGTCTTTTTATGTTATTATTAATATGCAAATCAAACTAAAGATTATCAGCAGTTGTTATCTCTACTAATCTGGAATGTGAGACAACTTCAAATATAGTATTGTTCCGTGAAGAAATTGTAAAGTTAGTTATATGTAGTGTGGGTTGTTTATGAAAGAATAGCAGCAACTTGGTTCTCTTAGGATACGTAGGAGATGATTTTTGCTGAGCCAGGTCTCAATGGAATTGAAAGCATCTTGTGTTATTATTTGTACCTGGGTAGGGTGGTTGGATATTGTATAAGGGTTGCTTGTTTAGAGGAAGTATGTAGATTGTTAATAAGGGTGTTAAAAGGGAGTGGACCCAGTATTGAGCCCTGTGGTACACCAGTATTAACTGGTAGGTAGAGAGACAGACTGGAATGCCATTTAACTGACTGATATATATTGGAGAGATAGCTAGATAGTTGGTAAAACAATTGTAATGTGGAGTTAGTAGGGCCAGTGGAGGATAATTGTGTCAAGAGTGTGAGACATTATCAAAAGTTTTGGATAAATTCAAGAATACTGATGAGACAGATTGATCAGTATCTCGAGTTTTATTGACAGTGGCAGTAAAAGATAAAAGGGCAGTGGCAGTACAATGTTCAGGTCTAAATCCATGCTGAGTTGGGGTTGAAAATTTGATTTCTCAATAAATGATGAAGATGTTGATTGTGGACAATTTTTCTAATATTTTAGAAATGGGAGATAGTATAGTAACGGGTCTATAATTAGAAATTTCTCTGGAATTGGCACCTTTATGTAGAGGAAAGATACAGAACTTTTCTTCCAGAGGGAAGAGACAGGCTTCCTTAACAGATCAATTAATAAATGTAGAGACTGTGAAGGCAATGGAGTCTGTGGCCATTTTTAGGAATTCATTGTGAAGATTATCAACAGATGGATACCAAGGTTAAAGTTGACTTAGTAAATTTTTAATAAGGGAGGTAGGAACTGGTTGCAAAGAAAAAGTTTGAGAAGTTGGCGGAAGAAGACACAGAGAGATTAGAAGTTGAGGGTGGAAAGTTGTTGGAAATGGCAGCTATACTGTTTATGAAATACACGTCAAACTGGGTTGCTATATCAGAAAAGGTTTTGTAGTGGAGGGTTGTTGAGCTTTATTTTTTCCTGCTTGTAAAATATTTTTAATTGATTGCTAGGATCTTTTGGGATTAGATGTTTGACTGTTTTGTGGGTCTGATTAGAATTTGTTTTTTATCTTTGTTGACTTGTGTTTGCCAAGGCATTGCAGTTCTTTAAAATGTACATTTTGTAGCGATCTGTGTTTCTGATAGACTTTCCAGGCATTATTTCTGTTTTGCATAAGGGCTCTAGAGTGGACAGAAAGTCAAGGAGAAAATTTAGTTTTAACTTTTTTCCTTTTAAGTGGTGCTTAGGCATATAGAACTGAATTTATCAACCGCCTCATCAAAGGATACATTTTTAGGGAATGACAAATTGAAAGAATTTAAAATGGTTCTAAAGATAAATTAGTTAAAGTTTAAGTTGCAGATTTTATAAATATGTTGTTTGACAAGGTGAGTGACATGTCTAGTGGTACAGGTTGGATGATGACCACTAAGAGAATCTGGAAGAATTCCAGGTAAGATAAAATTACTTGGAAGGTAAACCATTATCCATTCCAGAGTATAATCCAACTGATTAGGTTTATTGGTGTAGGTGGGATGAGTTATAAATTGTGTAAAGCCATTATAAATTATAGTTTCCTGAGATATAGCCTGAGATATATTGGTTGAAACCCAGAACAGGATGTCTTCAAGGGTAGATAGATTGTTGTCAGGGGATATGTATAAAGCAATAATGCAGAAATGTTTATGTTAATATTTATTTAACTTAAAGTTAGAGATAAGAAGTTCAGCTTTACTGAATATGGGTATAAGATGGTTATGTGGACAGGGGCATTGGGTGCTGACTTGTTGGAACATGGGCTAAATTCTTGGCTAGGCTTTTAAAGGTCTCAGGGCCAATAGCCTAGTAACTTCTCATGATCCTATGATCCTATAATGGGTGGGGTGAGAAAATAGTAACTTAGATATACTATGGCTAATCCTCCTGCTTTTTTGAGTCAGTCAGCTGTGAGCTTATTAAAACCAAGGGAAAGAATTTCTCAGTCATTAATGTGTATGTTTTTAACCAGGCTTTAGAAATTGCAAATATGTCAGGAGAATGCTAAGTGATCCAGGCTACATATGCTGTGCATATTTATAGAACTACACTTTATTTGATTGTGAGTTGTGGGAGACTGGTTGGAGGATGAGGAGGGAGTGTAGCTGAGACCAGGATTTGGGTGTGTAGCACCACTAAGTGACAAGATATTAGAGAACAATTTGGATAAAAGTGACTTGACAATGAACTTATTATCTCTAGGTGTCTATCTGCCACCAACCTGGCCATGCTTGCTACAACCTAAAATGTCTGTTTAACAACCCATTGTTTCCTGCATGAATCCCAGTATGCATACATCTCCTCCCATTCAGTGACCCCCCCACATTTTTAGAGAAGTCCTCCCATGACTTACTAAATGTAAACCATAAGAGAAGTTGCACTATAATCTGGCCTCCCCTTTTACATATGCCAAAACTCTTAATCTCTTGGTAATTGAGTCTCCATTCACCAAAACCCTCTTATTCTCTGCCCATGTGCTGCCTGTCTTCTCTTTCTTCTTCATTTCTTGTCTCATGCTAGTTCCCTTTCTATGAACAGCCCTTCCACCTCAAACTCTACAACCTCAAATCTTTCCCACTGTCTCTTCTTGCTGCCTCACCTCTGGTACAGCTAAACCATTCACATATCTCCTGTACTCTTAGTACAAACACTCTCCAACATCCACTGTTCTCTCCCTTTCAAACTCTATCCCAACTTGTCCAAGGGTGCCTGCCTTCCCATTTCCCTCTGATGATCTAGTGGTATTGGCTCCTGCATAGTCATCTCTACCTTGGTCTCCACTTAATCTCTTGCCACTGATGTCTGCGCCTGTTCTTACATGTTGGCTTTCTTCTGACTATCTTCTGTTTTGTGACTGCAGCTTTCATTTTTCATCCTTTCTTTAACTCTTATTATCAGACTTGTTTACACTCTGACAGCCTCAGTGTTGTTGCTGACTACTTGACTCCTTGTTTCCACTCCTAGTCCATTGACTCCTCGTTTCCACTCCTAGTCCATTGACTCCTCGTTTCCACTCCTAGTCCATTGACCCCTCGTTTCCACTCCTAGTCCATTGACTCCTCGTTTCCACTCCTAGTCCATTGACTCCTCGTTTCCACTCCTAGTCCATTGACCCCTCATTTCCACTCCTAGTCCATTGACTCCTCGTTTCCACTCCTAGTCCATTGACTCCTTGTTTCCACTCCTAGTCCATTGACCCCTCGTTTCCACTCCTAGTCCATGCTTCCTCACCTTACAAGCCACTCTGATACAATTTCTAGCACAGATATTCTTGCCTACTGTCCCCCATTCTCCTGTAGACTCCAAATCCACTGTCACCCAAAGCTTTCTGAGCCAAACTGCTGCCCCAACACTGAGCAATTGACAGATATATCTTTAAATTTTCTCATCCGGCCTGCACTTCTCATTTTGTGCTGTCCTGTGTTTTGTTCTGTCATTATTATTTTTTTATTGTTTTATTAATGTAAAACTATGTTTTAAGAGTTAGCAATGCCTTTCTACTTAAAGTGTAATCCATGAATTACTAGTCCCAAATTCTTCATATCAATGTGTAAATGGTTTGTGTATTTTCTCCTTTAAGTACAAGTACTGATAAAACTGGTCCAGTGACATGTTTCTGCTTTGCTTCTGAGATTGGAGTATGGTAGGTGGGTGCATTAGTGCTTCTGTGCTATTAAAGTAACTAATCTGCAGCAAACTAGCACCAAAAAAGTTTAACTTCTGAACAGTATGTTAGTTTAATAAAATGCCTAATCTAGTTGCATATCAGAGCATACTTCTCAGTCGGTATTATTTAGGCATAGTATGAGATTTTGGCCCTTAGACTTACCTTTGCTCCTCCTAGATTATTAATATTCCTCATAAAATCTGATCTATTAATGGGTACATACTTAAAAAACTAAGCCTAAAGAAAGATTCCCTACCCATAACTATACAGGATCTATTATAGAAAGACTTTCTGTTGTGAAAAATAAGAAACTGCTCCTTTTTCTGACCCTCTGCAAGGTTTTTAAAAGGCCATTTGTACAATTTGTAATGCTTAGATGTTATAAAGCATGGATCGGAGTTTAGAACACAGTCTAAACATGAAAAAGCTATAAAACTTTTACACCTGCCCTCTTAAAAATAAAAACTCTATCTAGTTTTAAGGAACAGACTGATTGGCTATATTTGAACTCCTATGTCCCCTGAAAATACCCTCTCCCAATGTCTGCTAAAAGAAGATTAAACTGAAATGTGCCACAGAGCGAATGATCGTCATGCTTTTTAATGTCAAAATAATTAGGGACCTGTAAAATGTTTCTACTATCTGGATACCTAAGAAACTATTGTGATTAGTTACTTGATACTTAGACACAAAATAATAAAAACATTTCCTGCATTGTTTTTTTAACAGTTTCAACTGTTATCAAAGGTACTATAACAACCACTTCAGAAGAAAAAAGGTCTGCAAATTCAATCAAAGTCCACAGCTGAAATTAAACATTTGTGGAATCAATCACTGTCTGGGTTAAATTATTGATAAAGCACTGTCTTTCAGTAGTTTCAAGTATTTATTTATTTATTTACTTTTTTATTGAAGGTGGTACTCTAGTTAGGTCTATGGCATGTTTACAAATGAGACAAAAAAGGTATTTGTACAGCTTAGAAGTAAATTTGACCACTATAACGGCAAAATATAATTGTTGTAGTTACATAGTTATATAAATAAAATGAAAGAAATAAAGATGAGAAATGACATTTCCAGTGCAGTTAAGATATGGCTAACTGCTTTAACATAGACGGTTATGATCGAGTCTCAGATCAAAACCACATTATTGTGTGTTTTTGATGTGGATGCCAAGAAATTTACCTTGAGAGCGAAGCTCAGGAGGTGAATCTTGGCATCCATGTTGAGAGCACATAATAAAGAGCTATGATCGTTGGGGCCTTTTTATACATCTTTGTAGTGCGGGGAGTTTTATCTTCTCCATGTAGTACCTGTTACAAAACAAACTGAAGTGTTTTACCGGATTTAAAAGCACTTAGCGAGTGTTGTCGCATGGACAGCAAGTAAGGAAAGATAACAGGGACAGTTTTTAAATACTGCCCTAATTTAAGTAAGTTACTTACATGGACATAAGAGGAGACATATTCAGGGATTACTAAGAGTGAAGGAATGTCCTTTCTCTTATTCCTGACTGTAACAGCACTTAAGAGGTGTGTAACACTTGTTGCATACTTTTCAAAGTACTGTTTCAGTCAGGTCTCGCACTACAGTAGCATGTAACATGTTTATCTTTTTTCTGATTTTAGAGTGTAATCACAGCATTCCATGCACTACAATAAAAGCTAAGTTTCATAAGAGATATGTGTTAAAAAAATCCAGTAATCACTCATAAATACACACGCTCTTTGCCTCTCTGCCCTATAGATGCCACTTAGACAAATAGATTAGCAATTCTACAAGTACACCAAACAACACATATTCCAAATTAGATTACGGTCGAAACTAAAGTGTATTAGGGAAACATCTAGAAAATGCCTTTTTTTTAAGTGACGGGTCAGTCAAAATACTGCAAAGAAGAATCGTCATGGAATTTTCTCTTGCATCTATAATACTGTCAGTGGAAAGCTGGGCATGAATGTATGATTTGCATTCGGTATGAATAGCTTTTTGTCCTTCAGTAGTGACCTCTGTCCGCATGTTAATAAACAACACTGGCATGCATTTCATTCTGTATCAAAAATATATATGAAATTTAATTTGTTTATTCTCTACAAGATTCAAGCATACTTGTATCACATTGAAAGTTAACTTTGCCTCTTCTGTGTACAGCTTTACTGAAAAAAATGTTTTGACACTATTTTCAGCTCATTATATTTTCTACTGAATACATTTCCCACAGAAACAGATTCTAGTGTGGTACAAGCAAGCCTTTCCCTAAATTCACATTTTTATTCTGTGACTCCATAGGCACTTTCAAAGGCAGCTATTCATGAAAAAGGCTTCAAAGAGCTTTTCGCATTCCAGTGTTAAATTAATTATGCAATCAGTAGGCAAACATTTTCTGGGATAATGCATCATATGAATAACAAAACCTATCAGAAATTTAGACAAAAAACCATGCAGGTCTTTCTTCCCCTCCTGCCTCTGCCACAGAACAGCTGGGATTAGGTACACATATATAGGTATTATGCAAATTGTATGTGCATGAAAACACACACACACACACACACACACACACACACACACACACACACACACACACACACACACACACATCACACGTGCCCACACACTCACACACACACACACCACACACATACACATCACACGCGCGCACACACACACACACACACACACACACACACACACACACACACACACTTTAATCTTTGTTAATAAGCTGTTGTGAAGTTGTTCCTGTATATTTGTGGTCACTGCTTTGAAATGTGGCAGATGTAGTTTTAAAGAAAGAGCTTTTCTACACTGTTTGCAGAAAAGTATTCTCTTGTTACTGAATATTTCACACATGTCTTGAAGGTGAATGGCTTCTATACTCAGCAGTAGCAGTAACCACAGTTAGTTGATCATACTGAAATTGTTGGCTAAAGTTTCCTGCTGTGGTGTCCTTTATGTAATCTTAGACTGTTTTTACAGCAGGAATATTTGGTACCACATAAGTCATCTAAGCCATTCCAGCCGATAATGATAAGCCAGATTCTGATCACTGCTTTGCTTCTGACATGAAAAGGAGATATCACTGATTCCAGATCATACCTCTTTGTCTGAATTCTACTCCAAAATGTTTAAATGCACTTGGCATAAGAGTACTGATTTATCAACTATGCATTCTACCACTTTCAGCTTTCAAAATTCTGTTTTATTCCAGTTTTAAGAACTCTGATTCATGGTAACGGTTAGCTGGCTTAGTACAACACCATCAGAGCTCACATTCTTAAAGGCTTTTCCAAGATTTATATATTATTTATATAAGAATATATAAATATGTGTGTGTGTGTGTGTGTGTGTGTGTGTGTGTGTGTGTGTGTGTGTGTGTGTGTGCAGTGTGTGAAATGCAGTCACCAGCATGAACTCTGACCTCACAGAAGTCATTAGAAGACTATGTTACTCACAGTGGGATTTACACCATTAGTGCCCACCCTAGAACCAATAGTGAAACTCAAAGACAATCAGAAACTTGTCTATCAGGAACTCCATTCATTGGAAAGTTATGTTTTGCTCAGTCACGGATATGGAGTCCCATTAAGGTGTCTCTTATAGGATTGGGTACATGCATCCCTTTCACAGTGCTAAATGTTTTCTCTTCTTCATGTAAAAGCAGCACTATGTACTATGCACAATATAGTATTTCTAGGACTTCCTGAATTTCTGCAGCAGAGGGAATCTTTTCTGCATTTAAATCTAAGTGATATTTATATGTTTTGTACTTCCAATGCCTACAAAGTTGCAAATTTAGCAGAGAAAAAACAACAAGCAGCCCTTCAGAAGTTATAAACCTTCTCCTTCTTCTTCTTTCGACTTTTTTGGGTTAGAGGTCACCACAGCTGATCACCAGGCTGTTCATGATTGGCAGTGGAGTTTTAAGATGTCAAGTTGCCAGCCCGGCGCCCAAACTTCCACAGAAGGCACACACATGCACGCACTCACACCTATGGCTAATTTAGAGTGTCCAATCCACCTACAGCATGTCTTTGGGATGTGGGAGGAAACCAGAGCAGCCAGAGGAAACCCACATGACCACAGGGAGGACATGCAGACTCTGCACAGAAGGCACCCCAGCCGAGGATCGAACCAGAATACCTCTTGCTGTGAGGTGGCAATGCTAACTGCTGCACCACTGTGGCCATCCTACAGAAGTTATAAACCTAAACAAATTAATTTAGTGTAAGAGGAATTTACTTGTTCATTTCCATTATCATTACAGTCATGCCCTCTTCAAAATGGTACCTGTAAATGGTTAATGTCTCTTCTCTGCTTCCCTGTCTTTAGTGGTCTGTGTTTGGCTCTTTTACAGCACTGTAATCAAAGATAGTTTCCACTCACCCTGCATATTAAGCTTTCCTTCTTCTCCCCTCCCCTCTTGAAAGTGCATCCTGCACTGTCTAAATTGCACTTTCCAGCTACTGCATTAATGAATCATCCTCGTTTCTCTGTGTAGACAGTTGTATGTTGCTTTTCTTTTAAACTTCTTCTCCATGCCCTGAAGATTTACTGATAACTAACCAACAAACGACTTATACTTGAAGCTAAATCTATGCTCTCAGCTACAGTTGAAAACTGGCCCAGGCTTTTACAATGACTTAGATCACAGCTTGTTTCTGGACAGTGACAGCTGCATCTGTATTTTTGAAGTGAGCAACAATCACTTGGGCTCACTTAGCTCCCCCTCCCCTACCCCAATCCTACTCATCCTTCATTACTTATATATTCCCTTTGGCAATTTCCACAATTACATCACAACCAATTAATACATGATTTATTAGCCTCCACAAATCATATTTTTTACTCTTAAACCATAATTATCCTCCTCATATTTAGCAAGTCCCCTAACTGCCAAGTCAATTTTCCCATCACACTTAGCAGGAAACTCCACCTTATAATATCTCCCCTTAATCCCATCACTTACCCAACCCCCTCCCCCCTGCAAACAATATTTTTTTGAACCACTCAGCATACTAGTTCCCCTGAATTATGTACTTTCACATCTAATGCAAAGTTTCCATAAATTGAATCATTATATTTCCTCATTATATGGTAAACCCTCAAAAACAACTTCTCTACACCCTAACTTCTCTGTCTCTATCATAATCTAACTCTTACATCTGAGAAAGCTCTCTGCTTCACTGCTCTGCATATGCATTCACTGCACTCCCACAACAACGACCTCGACTCTCTGTTCTCCTACTTCTGTATTCAGTACTACTACTGCTCAAAAAATGACCTCGACTCTCTGTTCTCCTACTTCTGTATTCAGTACTACTACTACTGCTCAAAAAACTACCTCAACTCTCTGTTCTCCTACTTCTGTAGTCAGTACTACAACTGCTCAAAAAACTACCTCGACTCTCTGTTCTCCTACTTCTGTATTCAGTACTACTACTGCTCAAAAAATGACCTTGACTCTCTGTTCTCCTACTTCTCTATTCAGTACTACTACTGCTCAAACAACGACCTCGACTCTCTGTTCTACTTCTGTATTCAGTACTACTACTGCTCAAAATACGGCCTCGACTCTCTGTTCTCTTACTTCTGTATTCAGTACTACTACTGCTCAAAAAATGACCTCGACTCTCTGTTCTCCTACTTCTGTATTCAGTACTACTACTGCTCAAAAAACGACCTTGACTCTCTGTTCTCCTACTTCTGTATTCAGTACTACTACTGCTCAAAAAACGACCTTGACTCTCTGTTCTCCTACTTCTTTATTCAGTACTACTACTGCTCAAAAAATGACCTCGACTCTCTGTTCTCCTACTTCTGTATTCAGTACTACTACTGCTCAAAAAACAACCTCGACTCTCTGTTCTCCTACTTCTGTATTCAGTACTACTACTGCTCAAAAAACGACCTCGACTCTCTGTTCTCCTACTTCTGTATTCAGTACTACTACTGCTCAAAAAACGACCTCGACTCTCTGTTCTCCTACTTCTGTATTCAGTACTACTACTGCTCAAAAAATGACCTCGACTCTCTGTTCTCCTACTTCTGTATTCAGTACTACTACTACTGCTCAAAAAACGACCTCGACTCTCTGTTCTCCTACTTCTGTATTCAGTACTACTACTGCTCAAAAAAACGACCTCGACTCTCTGTTCTCCTACTTCTGTATTCAGTACTACTACTGCTCAAAAAACGACCTTGACTCTCTGTTCTCCTACTTCTCTATTCAGTACTACTACTGC
This sequence comes from Protopterus annectens, assembly GCF_019279795.1. NCBI lineage: Eukaryota > Metazoa > Chordata > Ceratodontiformes > Protopteridae > Protopterus > Protopterus annectens. The sequence goes on from NC_056745.1 coordinate 116,349,235, forward strand.
TCAAAAAACGACCTCGACTCTCTGTTCTCCTACTTCTGTATTCAGTATTACTACTGCTCAAAAAACTACCTCGACTCTCTGTTCTCCTACTTCTGTATTCAGTACTACTACTGCTCAAAAAACGACCTCGACTCTCTGTTCTCCTACTTCTGTATTCAGTACTACCATTGCTCAAAAAAACGACCTCAACTCTCTGTTCTCCTACTTCTGTATTCAGTACTACTACTGCTCAAAAAACAACCTCGACTCTCTGTTCTCCAACTTCTGTATTCAGTACTACTACTGCTCAAAAAACGACCTCGACTCTCTGTTCTCCTACTTCTATATTCAGTGCTACTACTGCTCAAAAAATGACCTTGACTCTCTGTTCTCCTACTTCTGTATTCAGTACTACTACTACTCAAAAAACAACCTCGACTCTCTGTTCTCCTACTTCTGTAGTCAGTACTACTACTGCTCAAAATACGACCTCACTCTCTGTTCTCTTACTTCTGTATTTAGTACTACTACTGCTCAAAAAACGACCTCGACTCTCTTTTCTCCTACTTCTGTATTCAGTACTACTACTGTTCAAAAACTACCTCAACTCTCTGTTCTCCTACTAATGTATTCAGTACTACCACTGCTCAAAAAACGACCTCGACTCTCTGTTCTCCTACTTCTGTATTCAGTACTACTACTGCTCAATAAACGTCCTCGACTCTCCGTTCTCCTACTTCTGTATTCAGTACTACTACTGCTCAAAAAACAACCTCGACTCTCTGTTCTCCTACTTCTGTATTTAGTACTACTACTACTGCTCAAAAAACGACCTCGACTCTTTGTTCTCCTACTTCTGTATTCAGTACTACCACTGCTCAAAAAACGTTGACTCTCTGTTCTCCTACTTCTGTATTTAGTACTACTACTGCTCAAAAAATGACCTCGACTCTCTGTTCTCCTACTTCTCTATTCAGTACTACTACTACTGCTCAAAAAACGACCTTGACTCTCTGTTCTCCTACTTCTGTATTTAGTACTACTACTGCTCAGTAACCTTCTTCTCTCTGTGTTAACCCTCTGTCTTTCTCACCTTACCACATACCACCCCTCTTTACACAAAATAAGTATCCTCCACTCTAGCATGCATAATGCCTACACTAAGGATATCTACCCCCAAACAGACAACATTCTCCATAGTGCCCCACCACCACTTTCCACACTCTTACTTCCTTGTACATAAAAATCTCCTACAAACTACATAAACCCTAATTATTAAACATAGATACAAACTCAAATACCTCATCTGTTACCCAACCTTTCCAAACCATTTAACCCCCTCTGGTGTTATGCACCCAAACCCAGGGTCTTATACTCATACATCCAATCACCCAGCACTACCTCCCCACAGTTTAATAGCCTTTATTGTAACAATCACTCTAACTGTGTAATTCTCCTTCATCACACAAACTGCCAAAGCATATGCAATAAAGTACATAATCTACATGCTTTGGTTACACTGAACAACCCCATTATTTTAGTTTAAATCAAAACTGGCTAATGCCCAACATTAAGAGTGAAAAAATGCTTCCCCCAAGCTATAACATATTCTGATTAGACAAATTACACACAAAAAAAAATCAGGAGGCATAGCACTAGTGTATAATAATTCACTGGTGCACTCACTATACCCACTCCGCCCACCCTCTTTCAACAATGCTGAAATACTCCTTTTCCTCTTAAAACCCAATGAGCACAAAATATCTGTCACATCACTGCTTATATTTCCCCAGGAAACAGCAATCCAATTTTAGAGGACCTTCTGTTTTGGCTCTCCACAAATATCAACCAAGAAACCATCATCCCAGATGATGGTGGTATAGATTGGCAATCCATTTCTACTTCTAATCCTACCTCTGTCTTAAATCAATCCAACTTTACACAGTCATTGCTTATCCAACCAGTTACAGCAAACTGTACAACACAGCTTTTACTCTAGACTGAGCCTTCAGATCTGACCTAAGTAAAATTATCTCCTAAGGTACTCTCCCAAAATCTAGAAATGACCAGCTCCCAATTTTTTTTAAAAGGTCAACAACCCACCCCCAAAATGATCTCCGCTATAAAACATTCCAGAACTTAGCTTGCTTTAACAATGATACATTCATTTAAATATTGAAAGCTTAGAACTCACATCTGCTAAAATTTCTCCCAGTTGCATATTTTAATGGCACCTTTCACTCTGCAATCACACAAAAAAAAAAAAAGCAGATCTGATAAAAATTCACTACACCTCAATCCAAGATACATAAATTAAGAAACACAAACAATTCTGACACTCTGTTATTTTTTTATAGCCAGGCCAGCCAGTCCAACCAACCCCTGCTACCGACAACCATCCCAAACCTATTTCTAACCAACTCCCACTTCCTACATTCAGTCACCTCCCACCAGGTCTGTATTATTTCTCTAATGGCTATTCAGTGAATAGCCATTCTTCAAACACCTATTTAGTGAAGACACTCTTCATCAAATGACAAATTTTAAGTAAGGCAAACAAGCAGTTGGCCAACTGAGTGACCAGAAAAAAAAATAAAATTTAAAACCTACCAAGGTGGGAGGCTGTGCCTCCCCCACCTCCTAACTAAATATGCCAACTCTGAGATCGCACTACAGTGGAGAAAATGGAAAATTCCAGATGGTGGCCAACCGCTGGTTTGCCCTACTTAAAATTCACCATTGAATGAAGAGCGGTTTTGCTAAATAGCTGTTCAACTAATGGCTATTTGCTGAATAGCCATTCGACAAAATAATATAGACCCCCCCCCTCCTGCCTTCTCTGTCTCCATCCCAACAGAGCTATCCTCTAAAATTTCAGTCTTGCAATTGAATTCAGTCTCCATCTCTGATATCAAAAACCTGCTTCATAACCTAAAATCCACTATACTCACAGTTGATAATCCTCCCTCAGAATAAATCAGAATGGCTGCTGACCCTTTAGCATGCCATATCCTTATAAACAGATCTGTCCAAGAAAACTATCTACCTATTACCTGTAAAAATTCAATAATTATTCTTTTACAAAAAGGAGGAGACTCCACTGAATTCTGTAATTACTGTCCTATAGCTATTCTTTCTCCATTATCAAAAATGTTTGTAAAAGGCAAACAGTACCAACTTCTTAAATGCTTAATAGATAACAACTTCTTCTCCACTGCCCAGTACAGCTTCAGACCACGCCACTGCTTTCCTTAATTTCACCCATCATATCAATGTTCACATGGAGTCTGGAGTCTCTGTTCCTTAACTTATCTAAGGTGTTTGGCATGTATCCTATCAGATTCTTCTCTGTAGACTATCCTCGCAATGCATTGATGTCCCCTCCCTCTCCTGGGTCCATAGTTACCTTTTTCAACAGGCTACTGACAGCAAAATGCCCATCTCAGTTGAAGGACCACAAGGCTCATGTGTGGGCCCCATACTTTTTAACATTTTTTATTAATGACCTCCACAGTTACTATTGATGCAATGGTCATTCAGACTGCTGATGATGCTACACTGATAACCACAGGTAAGTCCCTTCTAGAACTTCAGGAAAATACTCCAAATGTGTTTTCTTCTATAGAAACCTGGCTCAGCAACTCTCACCTCCTGTTGAATACTAAGAAAACCAAGTTATTGCTTTTTCACCAAAATCTGAATCCTATACAAAAAATAAATTCTCCATCACTTCATCTAACATTACTCTTATTGAATTGTGTTCTACACAGATCTGCTTAGTGACATTATAGATAGCCACCTAAAGTTTTAATATTGTAGTACAACAAGCTAGCCCTAAAACCCACAGAAAAAATGGAGTCCTGCATTGTACTGTAACCTTTTAACTAGTAGTGCCAAAAAAGAAGCCTCTGCTTATCTCCAAACTTCACTAATGCATGCAGCCCCCACCTACACTAGCCTTCATTAATTTTTACTAACAAAAATTGAACAATCCTATAACAAGTTAGCTAAATTCCCTACTAACCAATCTGCTAAATCCCACCATGGCATAGTCTTAAAACAGGCTGGGTAGAACTTCCACACTATCTCTCTGTCATCCAGTCAGCAACTACTTATAATATAAAGTGGATGTCCACTTCATGGGCAACTGCAGTCCTTTTTCTTACTGTTCGAGTACTTTGTTAGCCTTACAATATTTACACTATGTGTATGGTACATGCACTCACATTACCAAGTGCTTTTTTCTGTCAGTAAGTAAAGCATTGCCTCTGCCTCTGTAAACCCTGGCTGCCCTGATATTGGAGATAGTCACTTCTCATAAGTTTTGAAGTCACTTCAAAACATGTCTTTGTGCTCTCTCACAAAACTAAATTACATCAGGATGAACCTGTATCAGAGTAACAGTGTCATAATGTGATGCTTCTGAGCGCAACAGTAGTAAAACCTCATAAGGAAAATGGAGGAAATTTGAACATGCACTTGTCATAGTCATGAAGCTAGTCATCTAATAACTAGTATACATGTATGAATGCACATATCAATAAATGGCTAGACTAAATCTGTCAGATTCCTGTAACTGATTGTAGTTTAGGTGCCCCTACCCCCTTTTCACCTACCTGAGAGTAAATGAATGCATATTACTGCCAACAAGAGACTATTTGTTTTAGTCTTTCCTTGAATTACAGCTACCACCCTGCAACTGCACAAATTATCCTGACTTCCTCCTCTTTCAGACATGTGCCCTAACCCTCCTGAATGTATCTGTTAAGGCGCACCCTGCCAACTATTGGTATAGCCCATTTAATATATTAACAACCTTCTCCGTGAAGTAAAATGTCCTAATTACGTTTGTACATTTAACTCACTGTCTGCAGCTGATAGACTCTTCAGTTCCTAGATTATTCCTCCTCAGTTCCACCCTTTTATATTAAATTTTCATATACTTATACACTCAAATTATGTCTTCCATTTTCTCTCTCTCTCTCTCTCTCTCTCTCTGTCTCTCTCTCTTAAGTTTATAATGTCCCATTCCTCCAGTATCCCATCAGAATCCATTCTGTCCATTTTATTAACTACCCTTGTTGCTTCCCTTTGTAAACTTTCCAGTAGTGTTATGGTTCTGCTGGTGTGCAGCCCCCAGAATCACATGAACTACACCAGATGAGGTGTGAGTAGAGCCCAGGTGAATGGACAAATAATCTCCTTATGTCCTCAGTCTATTATTCTTATGATAACAGCACTGTATGGGTTTTGACTGTGGTCTTTTCATTCTTCATTTTATGGCTCAGTAATGCTGTTATAACGCATCAGCTACACAAAATAAGATCCCCTGTGTCATTTATCACTTGCACAATTGTACACAGTTGCTGTGTACTGGCAAGTCTGCAGGCATTTTTAAAAATCATTCTGCTGGATTTTTAACATGACAAGGAATGCTGTATATGAAGGCATATGTATAACTTTGTCTTTACATACATAAATGTGACTTCTTTAGAAAATTGCAAGTGCTGGATTGTAAAATGGGTTTCAGGCTGCAACATCTGTATGTAAGCTGCTGAGTCTGGTTGGTAGCTCTGGGCATCCCCACTGCCTGCATCTCAGTGTAAATCTCAAGCTATAAGACCATGATGTCACAGTGCTGGGGGTATCAAGATGCAAGACTATGATGTTTCAGTGCTGTTTAAGCATTCTAAGTGCTAGGAGTCTCAAGATACAAGACTGTGATGCCACAGTGCTATGATGTCACATTGCTGTTTAAGCATTCCAAGTACCAGGAGTATCAAGATACAAAACTATGATGTTTCAGTGCTGATTAAGCATTACAGGTGCCAGGAATTAGATTCTTACATGAACCCAGTTTTTGTGAGGCTCACTGATGTAATATTATAGGTTCATAGGTTCATAGGTAGGTACTAGGCTATCAGCCCTGGGACCTATACAAGCCCAGCCAAAAAGGTACCCTGGCTTTTGCCACCCAAGAAAATTATTTTCCTGTGCCACTGTCGAGCAGATCCACAGAGGAGATCCCCAGGGTGAATTTCCTATTTCCCGTCCAATCATCAAGATTTTTCTTGAAGAGTGCTTATGTGGAGCTTTGTTTGATATAGATAGGTAGTTCATTCCAGAGTATGGGAAGTCTCTGGGACAGGAATCTATCCCTCTAGCATGTTCTGTTTATTGTGGTGACAAGGTTTAGGTCCCTAGAGTGTGTAGCTCGGAGAGATTGGGATTTCTTTAAGTGGAGCATGTCCAACAGCTCTGGGTTTGACATAGCTTTGTATGTTAGGCAGAGATCACCTCTGAGTAGGCGATATGCAACAGAGTAAAGCTGGAGTTTTTTGAGACGGTCTACGTAGGGTATCTTTTTGAGGCCGGTAATCCTCTTTGTGAGGTATTTCTGCGGCCTTTCCAGTTGTTGTAGATGTCTTGTGAGGTACATACCAAAAGGGGCGTTGTACTCTATAGTGGGTCTAATGAGTGATGAGTAGGGGGGAACAATTACCTCTTTTTTTCTGGATGAGAAACCTTTTGTGATGAGGTGTGCCACTTAGAAGGATTTCCTGACTACTGTGGCGATGTGATTATCAAAGGAGAGACTACTGTCCACCTGTGTCCCAAGGTCTCTTATGACACTTTCGGTGTTAAGTATACTACCGCTTATGTTGTAGTTCATGGGTACAGAGTTTTTACCAAAGGGGAAGACAATGCACTTTTTGGCATTGAGCTTGAGGCCATGGCTTTGACACCAGGCATCTGTCTCAGTGAGGCCCTTTTGTAGGATGTCCACATCATTAGGAGTTTCGATTATGGCTCCTAGTTTGCAGTCATCTGCGAACTTCATTAGCCAAAGACCTTTTGTGTTAGCCTGTACTTCAGAGAAGTAGATACCAAACAGGAGAGGACCCAGGACTGAACCCTGTGGTACTCCACTTGTCACTGGTCTGAAGTCGGATTTGTAGTCTGCTACTTTCACAGTGTGGGCTCTGTCAGTGAGCCATTTGGCAACCCATCTTGTGACATAGGGATTTATACCTAGTTTAGTGAGCCTATCTATAATTCCAGAGTGGGGGATGGTGTTGAAAGCCTTGGCAAGATCTAGATAGGCTGTGTGAACCACCTTACCCTTGTCTATGGCTTTGGTGACTGCTTCAAAGAAGTCTATCAGGTTTAGGAGACATAATTTGCCTTTTACAAACCCGAACTGGGTGGGGTCCAGAGTTTGGAGATTACCAATGTCTTTGTTTATAAGTTCCATGATGATACGTTCCATGGCCTTGCAGACCAGGCTCATCAGGCTAATGGGGCGGTAGTTCCTGGGGTCCATGGTGGCTCCCCCCTTGTGGAGTGGGATAACCATTGCTGTGCGCCATTCAGCAGGCACAAAGCCTGAGGTGAGGCTATGATTGAACATGGTACTTAGGTGGGGTGCCAGTTCATTCTGTAGTTCATGTAGAAAGCAACCTGGGATGTTGTCTGGTCCCATGTTCTTGGCTTTGGAGAGTGTGGTTTTTACCTGTGCAGCCATGATTACAGGAACTTTGCATTCTTCTGGTATAGAGATGGGCTCTTTAGGGGGTGAGAAGGGGGTAAAGTTAGCACTGAACCTATCTGCCAGGATGTTGGCAATATCAGTTGGGTCTGTATATTTAGTGCCATTGTGCTGTAACTCAGTGCAGATCTGAGTGTTGCCATTGAGATTCTTGACATAGCTATAGAATGCTTTGTGGTTGTCTTTAGAATCAATGGCAATTTTGTTTTCGTAACTAGCTTTGGAGGATTTTACCAGGGATCGCAGCTTCTTACTGAGGCTGACCAGGAGCTCCTCCACTCATGGGATTGTACTCTCTTTTACAACAGTTTCTTCCTTCTGTTGTACAGTTTGTTTATGACAGGGGACCACCAGATTGGCTTCCTTTTTTTGGAGGATAGCGTCTTGGTTCTGTTTGGGATAGCACGATCCACGCACTCATGTAAGTGCTTATAAAGTGCAATTGTGTAGGATTCAGTAGTCATAACTGTATTGTCCATCTGCATGGGTGTCATGAAGTTCCCCACTTCTTTCTTAAGAAGCATGAAGTTGGCTTTGGAGAAATTTTTTACCATGATTTCCTTAATAAGGGGTGGGGTCAGGATGTGGATATCTAGGGTAATTAGCTTATGGGCAGATCGGACCAATGAGGCGTTAACTTCAGGTGTTCAGCACCAGTCACTCATGTTGGTAATGACTAGATCTAGGATATTGTTGCCCCTGGTGGGGGTGTGGATAAGTTGATCCAGGACATTGGAGTTTATGAATTCCAGAAAGCGCTGAGCGAAGGAGTTGGTACATGAGTAGTTTTCCCAGTTAAAGGTGGGGTAGTTGAAATCGCCCATTATTAGGGTGTTTGGTTGAACCCTAATATTTTCCAGTACATCAAGAAAAGAGGAGTGGGAATCCTGGGGCATTGTGGGTGATCTGTAGCAAGCTACAATTTGGATTGCAATTTTGCCCAAAGTTAGTTGCACTTGGATAACCTCGGCTGCATTATGCTGAGCAACTAGCCTGGAGGTGTGGATATCCTTAATGAATATGGACACACCTCCGCCTTTGGTGTTCCGGTCCAGGTTATATGGCCGAAAAGTGTGGTATGAGTTATAGCCTGGTAGTGCAGGGGTGCTCTCTGGAGCCTTGAACCAGGTCTCAGTCACTGCACAGATATCGATGTTCTCCATTTTAAGGAGTGCCTCGAGTGAGTGCATTTTGAGATTTAGACTTCTAGCATTGAGTAGGATCACCCTCGGTTATTACTTGCCTGTTCCTGTTACGGTGGTGAATTTGACATTTGAACCTTGCCTAAAAAAGGCACTATGGGGGCGGCAAGAACCTTAGCCAGTATCCAGAATCCCAGGGGTGACAGGTGCAGGCCATCTCTGGCAAAGCATCTTGGTCTGCCAACCATGTCATCCCAGGCAGACAGATACTGGATCCCTTTAGAATGGCACAGAAGCTTAGCCAGTTGTTGAAGTCAATCATTTTGTCCCTGTACTGTGGCATCATTCTAGGTGATGGCGGAATGCTACTCAGGGCTATCTGCCATCACCCAGAATGATGCCGCAGTACAAGGACAAAATGATTGACTTAGTGCATTAGTATTTTATATTATTAGCTTTAATACTAGTAGCTTTACTGGATTTAGCTGATTTAAGTGCGAGCTAGTCCTCATGCTTGAGAGAACTCTCTGTGTCTATAGTCATGAATAAATACAGATTAATCTTCATATCAAGCAAAGTGTATTTGCCATGCCATAACTCCTGAGAGTCATTCAGTGCCACATTGTCCTGCTGACAATGTTGCTGTGCAATGCAAGTGCTGAAGCAGTAAAGTAGCCCTCCAGAAATTAAGGTGGAGACATAAAATAATGAGTAATTGTTATGGCAGGATATGGGTCATGTGGAAATATAGGCAATAACTTTTTTCTAATGTAGTATGTGTGTTTTATCCCTTGAAAGATTATGTATCATTGCTGGAAACATCATTCTAAACTGTTATGTGGATTTGTTTCAAAGGGATACAGCTTCATTGAACAAGATCATATCCCAGCGTATGCTACGTATGTCATAACATATACTCCTGCTGTGATTCCTTACTTGGGATACTCTCCATCAGCCATCAAACTCCACAGTTTTTGTTTAATTGCAGGATAAGTTATTTAATAGACTTACAAGTTCAGAAAAAGAATGCATTCTAGAAGCATGTGTTGTCTATGGCAGGGTGCAGGAAAAGTGAGTGCTACACTTGGACATCTAGGTTCTGGGAGGTGGTATATACTGGTGTACAGTTCATTCACAATTACAGGAATACTGGATACACCATTGCCTCTTAAACATACTTCTCAACCGTCCAGATTTTTGTAGACTGTCCAGATTTTTGCCTCATATTTTTGGCCTGTTTCTATAAAACATGTGCTTTTTTGACAAATCACTGGTATGAACTAATGATTAAAGTCATTAAATAATGACATGCATTTCAGTTTCTTTCTTCATATCCTTCAGAAAATTCATAATAACACAAATCCTGTTATTCTAACAACTTTCTAAGTTTATAAGAGCAATGTTTAAAATGTGTTCCTATTTTTGGGTCTTTGTCCCCTCATTATGTCAGTCTTAGTCCAGATTTCTTCTGCTAAGAGGTTGAGAGGTATGCTCTTAAATATTGGAGAAAGTAAAGTTTAGTGACTCATTTCTGTGTGTTTCTTACCAAATAAGTGACAATTCACTCAGATTAGCAAACTGAACTACATAGACCATGGGCCCTGAACACAGAACCCACTTAACACACTATGAAATGCAAGTGTTTTTAAGAACATACTATAGCTACAACCCAGCACTTCAATGTAACCCTTTGATCAGGGTATAACAGTGCTGGCTGACTTTATTAAAATATTTTTTGACACAATGCGTAATAAACCTTAATCAGTCAACAAATTAAACAATGATTTATTCATCAAGACAAAACAAAAATAGTTTATGGAAATGAAATCACTTAGGCAGAGTACTTTGTTTAATTAACACATATCAAATGTAACACAAGCTATTTTGCAAATCAAATCAAATAAAACTAATTTTATCAAGCTTTATTTTAACAACAAAGCTGAGAATCTGTTACAGCCATAGAAAACAAATGTAAACATCAAAAATGCTATAGTGAAAAATGAAAAAAATAAAAAAAAGATTTTAAAACACTCTGACCCTGCTGAATAAAAAAAATACACCCATTTCTGTACTCTTGTGTTCAAAAACTCCAGTTAGAGATTTGTGTTCTCAGAATTTGTGTATTTGGAGAAATATTACTGCCAAATAAGTAATAAAAAACACCATCATACTAGGTGACTTCAATTACCCTAATATAGACTGGGAACACTACTCAAGCCCAAACACCCTAGCCCAAAAGTTCCTGGAATTCATAAACTCAAATGCCATGGAACAACTAGTCACCATCCCCACAAGAGGAGATAACATACTTGATCTCATCATCACGAACATGGGAGCACAATGTTCAACACCGGAAGTATACCCCTCACTGGTGAGATCAGATCACAAACTAATCTCGCTGGAGGTCCTCATCCCACCCCCACCTGAAATAAAAAAGACCACAGTAAAGAACTTCTCAAAAGCCGACTTCACACTTCTAAAGACTAGTGTGGTCTCCTTTCAGGCCCCGAGCCGAAAACAATACTCAAGCCGCTGAATCACTTACAAACGCCTTCTACCAGCACCTGCAGGACTGCATGGATAAGGCAATCCCAAGCAAAACAAAGACTCTTTGTACCAAAGGCAAGCGTCCAGTCTGGTGGACCCCAGCCATAAACAAACTCTACAACAAAAGGAGGAAGCTACTACAAGATAGAGCAAAATCCTTAAAAGGTAAGACACCCTTGATCACTATAAGTAAAAAACTAAGAGCTCTCATAAAATCATCCAAAGCAAATTTCGAGAGAAAAATAGCTAAAGACTCAAAAGACAATCATAAGGCCTTCTTTAGCTATGTTAGAAACCTAGGAGGAAACTCCCAGATATGCTCAGAACTAGTTCAAAATGATGTGAAGATTACTGATCCTACAGACATTGCCAACATACTGGCTGACAGGTTCAGTGCAAACTTCTCCCCCATCCCCCAAGGAGAGATATCTATACCAAATGAGTGCAGCCCCCAAACATCTCCAGCCCAAGTGAGAACTGCTCTCCCAAAGCAAAACACAGCACCCCTGGGACCCGATGGTGTGCCCCGCTGTGTGCTCCACGAACTCAATGAGGAATTAAACCCACAGCTAGGACAGCTGTTTTATCAAAGTCTTACCTCTGGATCACACGTACCCAGGGGTGGCACTGCAACTGTGGTCCCACTTCACAAAGGCGGTGCCTCCACAGACCCTGGAAATTACCGCCCATTAGCTTGACAAGCCTTATCTGCAAAGCCATGGAGAGGATCATAATGGACCTCATAAATAAAGACATAGGAATTTGCAGACTTTGGATCCAACCCAGTTTGGCTTTGTCAAAGGCAGATCATGCCTTTTAAACTTGGTTGACTTTTTCAAACAGTCACCAAAGCCATTGATGAGGGAAAGGCAGTCCATACAGCCTACCTCGATCTGGCTAAGGCCTTCGATACAATACCCCACTCGGTATCATTGAAAAACTCATCAGCTTAAATGTTAACCCATACATCACAAGATGGGTTGCAAACTGGCTGAGTGACAGAACCCACAGGGTCAGAGTTGCTGGCGCCATGTCAGACTCAAAGCCTGTCACAAGTGGTGTCCCACAGGGCTCAGTCCTGGGCCCACTCTTGTTTGGCATCTCTTTCAAGTACAAGCAACACAGGAGGGTTATGGCTGACAAAGTTTGCAGATGACTGCAAACTGGGCCATAGTAGAAAACACATCTGACACAGATATCCTTCAGAAGGGTCTCACAGAAAGCGGATAACTGGTGCCAGAGCCACGGCCTAAAGTTAAATGCCAAAAAATGCATAGTCATACCCTTCGGGAAAAACAAGGTTACCCCTAGCTACCAAATAGGTGGCAATCCACTGAGCACAGAAGTTATCAGGGACCTGGGGACCCAGGTTGATAGTAGTCTGTCATTCGACACCCATGTAGCTAAAGTAGTTAGGAAGTCCTTCTACATTGCCCACCTTATCATGAAGGGATTCTCATCTAGATCAAGGGAGGTCATAGTCTCCCTTTACTCATCACTCATCAGACCAATGATTGAGTACAATGCCCCATTCGGAATGTATCTGACCCGACACTTGCAGCAGCTGGAGAGGCCACAAAAGTTCCTCACCAAAAGGATAAAGGGTCTCAAAATCTGTCCTATGCTGCCCGACTGAAAGAACTCCAGCTCTATTCAGTCGCTACCAGCTTGCTCAGAGGTGACCTTTGCCTAACATACAAGGCCATGTCAAACCCAGATTTGATGAATATGCTTCACCTCAAAAATCTAGATCCATCAGAGCCACAAGGGCGGAGACTTAAACCTCGACACGGCTATTAATAGGACGTGGAGGGATAGATTCATCACCCAAAGACTCCTATGCTGTGGAACAAAATCCCGGTACATGTGAGGCAGAGCACCTCGCTGGCCTTGTTCAAGAGAAATCTTGACCAATGGATGGGAGATCGCAGATATACCCCAGGAATTACCTCAGTGTCACTGCTCGACAGAGGCACAGCAAAATAATGGGTATAGTTCCCCATACTAAAGGGGTGGCGTAAGCCACAAAACAATGGGCTAGGCTTATAAATGCCCTCAGGCAGATAGCCTAGTATGAACCTATGAACCTATGAAAAAAGATTCAAACAGTAACTGGCTCCAGTATAGCTGAATAATAGTTTTTCTTATTACTGACACTATAAGTTGGAAGATCAACAAGGCAATGATGGCTTCCAGTAAATCAGGAAATATTTAAATATCGTTGCTAATCAGAAGGAAATTTGTGATGGGCCTTATTTCTTACTGTGCTGAGGATAGAAACATAAAACCTCTTTATTTTACTGTGGACACTGCCGTAGCTGTATATGTGTGAGTACAAGAAAATGAAGAAGAGTCCATTACCAACAAATCATGACTAAATGGTACAGGATTATCGTTTGCAAATGAATGCACTAGCAGATTAGTGACAAATTCTTAATTTGTCAGTGAGATACTTTTGTATCTTGCAACAGATCATATGTCTGAAGCAAATTATGTTCAGTCATTGAAACAGTATCCCCTTTAACGACTATAGACTTATCTAAAAAGTTAATTAAAGTTAGCCAAACAAGTTTGCTAAGTTGCCATAGACTTAACATTCGATATATATGACTGAGCATGTTGGTGTGCTCTTTTTACCTTCTGCCAATGGCATTATATGAGGATTCAGTCTGAGCTTCATGTGACTTAGATCACGTTTACATAGGTTTTCAGTACAAGAACAGATCCCAGTGGAAGACAAGACACTATATAACTATATTTAGCAGGCATGTTACTGAAACATGAAAACACCATACCAGTGTTGCTAAGCTGAACTCTACTATAGCCCAACTTAAGCTTGCATCATAGAGCACTTCCCCTTGAGCAAATTTCAAATAGCAAGGTTGAGAGTTCTATCCCACAATTCTAAAGCATTTATGCATGAAACTGAGTTTTTATACTGCAGTATTTTAGTCCATGGTTTACTATGAGTTTTAGTTAATTTGATTTTACTGAAAGGAGGCAAATATTTCTCAGTGAGATGGTAGATATGTACCCGTAAAAAAAGGAAGATTCCATTAAACAAGAACCATAGCTGGCTGTGCTCTCCTAATCATATTTTTATTTATAGTGTTAGTTATATTATTTATAAGCCCGACATTGTGAAGTACTGCCACATATGACACTGAATGCCGGAGATTAATGGTAGTACACTAAAGAGCCACAACTGATAGGTGGTAGTACACTAAAGAGCCACACGTGATAGGTGTAAGACTGACATGGAGGATGGTGCAAGGATGAAAAAAATCATCTAGGCTGTCATTCGTCCATAACATAGATATTTTATCCAATGAGCAGTCTGGATTTATAGTGTGAATAAATAAGTTAAGAACCATGAGGGAATGTACATCATCTCCACAGCAGAGGTGATTCTGTCCACCTGCTATGTTTGACTCTGGGTGTGAATAGTTCATTGCTGGACAGTGAATTCCTAGAGTTCTAGTTGTTAGTCACCTTTTTGTATTTGGTGCTGTGTATTTTGAAAATGCTCAATGCAGTAATGTATAATTTCTTATATAGTCCTTCCCAACAGCCAATCTGTTGCAACACATTTATTTAAATGATCCTTTTAGCTGATCTAAGATTCATTGAGGCCTATAGTCTGTTGTTCTGTTGGGTTATTACTACTCCTTTTTGATGTTTTTCATGGTCTTCTCTTCTGAAATGTAGGCAGAGTACCCTGATAAAATAAAATGTGGTTATTTCTGCTAGAATTTATGTGTTGACTTATGTAAGCTTTCATTTTATTGAAACATAAGCCCTAAAGGGGGTTGATGATGATGACTATCTGGCCTTGTAGGTTCAGTGATGTCCTATAGTTTCACTTGCAGACACAACTTTAGGAGTCTCGATCTTTGTAACCTTTGACTTACATACTATTCACAGTCTCTGTTTTCCAGCAACAGGAATGGTCCTGACAGTTCTGTTTGCTCTTTTTCCTGTATCCTGCCTAAACATATTTATCTAGTACATGTCTGATGCTTCTTTCATACAACTTTCTATCCTTCCCATAAGCTACAAAGGAATCTGGGGATCAGATTTTTTTTTTAACTGAGACAATTCTGTGTTCCCTCTTCTCCATAGGCAATATGAAACTGGGCATTCAGTTATTTTAGGACTGCTGTTGTGATACCCACTGCATTTAGCAGAACATTGGACTACTTGTTCTGTCTCAGTTACATACAGCACTTTGCACTACTTGTTCTGTCTCTCTTACACATAACATGTTGCACTGCTTGTTCTGTCTACGTTGCACATAGCACGTTGCACTGCTTGTTCTGTCTACGTTGCACAAGGCATGTTGCACTACTTGTTCTGTCTCAGTTACACATAGCACTTTGCACTACTTGTTCTATCTCTGTTACACATAACATGTTGCATTGCTTGTTCTGTCTCAGTTTCACATAGCACATTGCACTACTTGTTCTGTCTCAGTTTCACATAGCACGTTGCACTACTTGTTCTGTCTCAGTTTCACATAGCAGGTTGCACTACTTGTTCTGTCTCAATTCACATAGCACATTGCACTACTTGTTCTGTCTCAGTTTCACATAGCACATTGCATTACTTGTTCTGTCTCAGTTTCACATAGCACATTGCACTGCTTGTTCTGTCTCAGTTGCACATAGCATGTTGCATTACTTGTTCTGTGTCAGTTGCACATAGCATGTTGCAAAAATTGTTCTGTCTCAGTTGCACGTAGCAGAACTTTAAACTACTTGTTCTGTCTCAGTTGCACATAGCATAACATTGCATTACATGTTATTTGCACATTGCATGTTGCACTACTTGTTCTGTCCCAGCTGCACATAGCATGTTGTACTACTTATTCTATATCAGTTGCACATAGCAGAACTTTGCACTACGTATTCTGTCTCAGTTGCACATAGCACAGCTTTGCACTACTTGTTTTGTCTCAGTTGCACATAGCACAACTTTGCACTACTTGTGTCTCAGTTACACATAGCACTTTGCACTACTTGTTCTGTCTCTGTTGCACATAACACATTGTACTGCTTGTTCTATGTTGCACATAGCACATTGCATTACTTGTTCTATCTCAGTTGTACATAGCATGTTGCACTACTTGTTCTGTCCCAGCTGCACATAGCACACTGTACTACTTGTTCTATCTCAGTTGCACATAGCAGAACTTTGCACTACTTGTTCTGTCTCAGTTGCACATTGCACTACATGTTCTGTCTTAGCTGCACAAAGCACATTGCATTACTTGTTCTGTCTCAGTTGCACATTGCACATTGCACTACATGTTCTGCCTTAGTCGCACATAGCACGTTGCATTACTTGTTCTGTTTCAGTTGCACATAGCACATTACACTACTTGTTCTGTCTCAGCTGACACAGCTTTGCATTACTTGCTCCATCCAAGTTGACATTCCTGGCCAAAAGATTATATCTTTTGCTGCTTTTTCCACTTTACTATTCCCAAATTGGCCCATGTATTTTCTCAAGCATATTTTCTCAGCTGATTATGAATTATTACATTTCTGAGATTTGAACATTAATTAAGCCTTGGACTCAATTTATTTCTTTGAAAGAAAACTAAGACTGATTTTTTTCTCATTATGTCAATTAATTAATCGCATCTCTTAGTCAATATCACCACATATCTGCCATTTGTAAATGCGGTATTACCCAGCTAAACTCAACTTCCTCTTCCACCAGCTCTTCATACTTTTCTGGTAAATACACTGTACATAATCTATCTGCCAAACCTTTTCACATTCAGGTAAGACTTCTGTAGGTGCTAAGTAGCATTATCTGTAGTCATAAACATGATTTGTACAAATATTTATGCTTTGCAAGAGTTTGTGGTTTATTTCCACATTCATTTCTTTTACATAGACATATTTGTGGAATTTCTCACTATTGTTACCAGTTTCTTTTTATATCAGCATCTCTTGCCTCAAATATTTTTTTTATTTGCAATTAAAATATTTACATAATATTTTTAAATATCATTTTAAATAACTATATAAAATATTTACAATAGCCTGACTTTCCATTATATACACTGTATATTATTAAATATAGAATTAATAGATTAGTTATCAGAGATACAATATTGACTATTGCAGAGTGTCCAACAAAGATATAACTTTCTTCCAAGGATTATTTACCAATGGCCTGGGATAGATTCGTAGTTCCTTGATTTTTATTTCCATCAATGCCGTTGTCTTCAGTAAAGTGTAGAATTTTTCCAAGGTCGGGAGTGTATTTAAGTTACACCTTTTGGTTACGCATTTCCTAGATATAGCAAGTATTGTCCATAACAAATACATATTTGTGTTATTCAGGTAGGGACCTTCATTTACATTTAGTGTTATCAGTACTTTAATTAAGGTAAAGAAGTCATTAAATAAAGCTTGTAAAAATGATTGATTCCATTCCAATATGATTTAATTTTATTACATTCATAAAAATATGAATCCAGTCTGCTTTATTTGACTTTTCACACCTCCAGCAAAAAATATTTTTAGTATTACTGATCTTTTTAATTCTATCTGGTGTTAATAAATGCTCTATGTAAGTATTTCCAGTTAAATATTTCCAGTACTGTGTGTTAGAGGTGTAATTAACTGATAGTAAGATGTTACTTTTAATTTCTTCTGTTAACTGCAATGACTGACCTTTTGTTAAGAACTGCCAGTATGATGGTTTGGGAATTGTTTTATATGTTATTAACTCTTTGTATAGATTTGAAATTGAATTTTTCTTTTCACAACTATTAAAGATACATTCATACAGAAAACTTATTAGATTTGGAATATCTTTAAATGAGGAATTATTAATTAATCTGCATAAATCTTAAGTGTACATTAGAATGCTTTGTAAGGTTAACCAGTCCTGTGTTGGAATATTGTAAGGAGTTTTTATCATATGTATATCTAAAACATTTAATTTATTTACACACTGAAACCAGCATAAGAATCCATTTTGTTCCCAGGAGGTTATTGTTTCCCTATATATTTTGTGAGGAAAGTTCTTTGTGATGGTAAATGGGGTTAAAAGGTCAAACCAAAGTTTTAGATCTATGTTTGCATTGATAAGTTTCCTAAAGGAATTGATTTAATTATTAAATTGTTGTTTTAGAAGGTTTTGTTATATGATATTGTATACTTATGCATAGTACGTGCCACGGTTTGTTTGATTTGTCTACTATTAAAAATGTTTTTAACAGATTAAATTCATTTGCTAATATAGTTGTTGTTAATTCTTAACAGCTGGCAAAATAATTTGGGTTTATCCAGTCTACTGTAGTTTTAAGCACAGATGCTTTTATATATGTTTCTATTTCTGGGAAGTTCAATCCTCCTTGTTTCCAGGGTTTAATGTGATGGGTTAGAGCTACTCTATTCTTTTTGGGATACCATAAAAATTTTATTAAACATGAGTTTATTTCTTTAAGAATGCATCTTTTAAGAAGTAACTGTATTGCTAATGCTACATATAGTATTTTTGGCAATAAGACCATTTTTATTAATTGCAATCCGTCTTCAAAAGTTAATATAATTTTGTTACACTTTTCTATATATATTTTTATTATTTCAATAATGTTTATATAATTTATTAATATTGTTTTATTTATATTTTTGCATAACACTATTATTAAATAATTTAGCATCATTTCTTGTTTTCCTATGATGGATTTATCTGTAACTTGTAGGTCTTTTTCTATTTAAAAATAGAAATTTTGATTTTGATCTATTAAAGTGTAGACCTGAAATCTTATAAAATTTCTCTATTACTTCTTCTAACTCTCCTAATGACTCTGGAGTTTGATAGGGTTAATAAAATATCATCAGCAAAAAGCATTATTTTAGATATATACTGGTCAGAGACTTCTATTCCTTTTATTCTTGGATTATTGCATATTATTTCTGCAAGTATTTCTGTAGACAAAGCAAATAAAATAGGAGAAAGGGGGCATCCTTATTTAGTACCTTTCATTATATGGATAGATTCTGAGGTGAAAGGACCTAATTTAATGTAGGCTAAGTTATTAATATATATGTTTTTTAGTAATAAGATGAAGGGAGGAGGAAATTCAAATAATGCTAAAGTTTTAAATAGATATTCCCAGTTGAGGGAATCAAAGGCTTTTTCTATGTCTAATCTGATTACAAGTGTTTCTCTATCTTCTTTATTCACATAATCTATAAGAGTAAGTATCCTTTTAATATTATCATGTGTGTGCCTGTTATATAAAAATCCAGTTTGATCATTATTGTCTTTGAAAGTGGGATTTTCATTCTGTTACCTAGGATTGACATGAATATTTTGTAATCATTATTCAGTAATGATATAGGTCTATATATGGTGAACGGTCTGATGGTTTATTATCTTTTAGAATTGGTGTTATGAGAGAATATTTCCATGAGTTTGGTATTTTTGCTTCTGACTGGACTTCTAGCACAGTTTTATGAAAAAGGAAGATTACTGTTGAAGGGAAAAGTTTGTAAATTTCCATAATTATACCATCTATCCCTGGAGCTTTTGTAGGATATAGGTTTTTGTAGGTCTAGTTTTAAGTTTTCGGGAATTTTTTTATATTGATAAGGTTTGTATCTAAGTTTATTTGGTTGGTATCTAAATCCTGTTTTTTGAAGTGTTCCATATAATGGAACTGAAATGCTTCAAGGATGTCTCCTATATCTGATACTTTTTCCCTTTCTTTTCATGATATATAATACTAATGTTATTTGCTTTAGATTGTATTTTAATTCTTGTAGATAAGTTGTGTAGATATCTGGGGGAGGTGGCTAATAAGTTTATTTTTAATTTTTCCAAGGCTAGACAAGTTTTGTGTGTTAGAATTTCGTTATATTTTTTTATTTAATTTCTCTATTTCTTTTTTGACTTCTGGACAATTCTGATTTTTTTAGATTTTGCTGTCAAGAGTTTGGTTTGCAAGTCTAATGATTCAGATTCCCACTCTCTAACTTTGTACCTTACCAAATAAATGGGTCTTACCAAATAAATATACTTTTAATGAGTCCCAAACCATGACTCTACTGATTTATGTTGTATTATTAATTTCAAGAAAAAATTGTAGTACTGACAACATCCAGGGTCTGAATTCTTTAATTTCCGTGATATATGATGGAGTTCTAGTTGAGAGGATTAAAATTTTAAACTCTATTTGGAGCTTCATTATCAGAGAGTCATGATCTGAGAAGGGGCATGGAACTATTGAGAAGTTGAGGATTTTTGTTTGTAAATCTTGAACTATGAATAATTTGTCTATTCTGGTTTGTGTTCCAAATCTATGGTCTTTATGGGAAAATAATAAGGATTTATCATCTTTTACTTTAAAAGTGTCTATTCAATGAAATGAATCAATCAATTTTTAAGGGTTTTGAAATAGTTGCTATGCGAAAAGACTTCTTGGTGGTTTCTGAAGCTTCTAAGGTACAATTAAAGTCCCCTCCCAGTATAAGATCTCCTTTATAATTGTTGGAAATAAAATCTAGGTGTTTTTTAACCATTCCTGCTCCAATTCCTGGGAACCAATATAGATTAGCTAAGGTCCATATTCTGCTATTAAATTTAATTATAACAAATGCTAGTAGACCCTCTTTGTCTTCATATTTATAAATAACTTTTGGAGTGATTATGTTTTTCTTCCAGAGAATTGATACTCCTTTTGTCTTTGTTCTATAGGATTGAGCTAAGACTGTATAGTCCTTAGGGCTCCGAATAAAGCTATTATTAGTCTGAAAATGTGTTTCCTGGAGAAATACTACTTGTAACTTATTTAGATTTAAATATTTTAGTAAGTTTGATCTTTTATTTGCATTATTTAAGCCATTAGTATTTAATGATAAGAATGTTAAATCCATTTCAAGTTATTGTTGGAAGAAACTTTTGGCTTCTTTTTTTTTATTTTGATTATAGTAGTTATACCATATTCCCTGATAACATTGAATTTTATTTTTATGTGTGTAAACTTGGGAGTGTAATTTAATGTTCTTTCTTCTTTAAATATAAGTAGGGTAAAATTCTGGTCAGGCTTTGAAAAAGTACTTCTATAAAACATTAATTCTAAAGTATCAAATACAAGTAAATATGAATTTCCCATTAAACATGGAATGAAAGTCATTCCTAATCCAATAGATAAAGATAGATCTATTGGATTATCTATCACTCATCCCTTTAACCAACAATATCAACTGAGCTCCATATGTTAAATTATTATATGGAGAATTTTCTTAAAAGAGATATGAAATTCTATATTATTCTGTTATTGTTCTATAGTATTTTATATATCAGGATGGAATGTTAGTAGTGTAAACAATTATTATGTTGTCTTAGAAAATATCCAATATTTAGTTACCCTTAAGAGATCCAAAACATGTCAGATATGTAATTTTGGATAAATTAAATGCAACAGAGGAGCATACACTAAATAAGCCAACAACAAATAGATTATTACTAAAATAATTTGACTAAAAGGGCTCTACAGGAGACAATGAGTGATTACCAATGAAATATGAATTTACTGTAGATGTACTGTCTTCCTTTACTTTCCCACTCTTCAGCTCACCAACTTCAACTTACACTTATGAAAATACATGGCTTATCAGTGGTATCCTGACACTGAGTAGAGGTGCTCTACATTCTAGTGTGCAGTGCTTTTACATATTTATAGATTTACAAAGCAGAGTCTAAGAATGAACTATGATCACCCTGACAATTCCCATCCTGCATAGGGCACCTCCTGTTCCAGAATGGGTAATCACATCAGGTCTAGAATGAATGTGAAGGTACCTATATGGTAATCAAGACTTACCTTAGGTAAGTATTAATCAAATCGTATTTAGAGCATCTTAGAGAGTTTTGGGGGCAGTTAGAATACTCTTAAGCCTCTCCTCCCTTGACCAAAAACAAAGATTTCCCTTCCCTTTCTTTCCCTTGTTTTAAATCAGTACTAATAAAAGAAATTCAGCAAACATAGGTAAACAGAAATAACATTCAGTAGTCCGTCTTGTACATGACTCGCAATCCATTAAACAAGTCATTGACTAACATCACTTTAGTAAACATTATAAAGACAAATTAGAAATACTTTCCTAGCTCTTTAAAT
Organism: Protopterus annectens; assembly: GCF_019279795.1. NCBI lineage: Eukaryota > Metazoa > Chordata > Ceratodontiformes > Protopteridae > Protopterus > Protopterus annectens. The sequence goes on from NC_056745.1 coordinate 116,371,598, forward strand.
TTTCTGATAAAGCAAAAAGTTGACAATAAGCTATTTTAACTAAAAGTATAAAGCATTTCAATTTTTCCTTGCATGTATACATTTCTACTTATATTGTGGTGTCAATAGCTGTCTTTGAAATCTGTACAATACTTCACTTTTTCAAATCATTCCTTTTTCAATTCAGGTTTTCATTTGTCAAAATGGCAACAATATTTCAAGGGCACAATATTTAGACTGATGTTTCAAATAAATAACTTGTCAGCTGCCAATTGAGTTAGTTTAGAATTAGTGCAAATATAGCATGATGCAAAAATAATATGTATTTTTTCGTGTGCTATAGAGACTGTCATATGCAAGTGACATATATAATGTAGCATATATAGAATAGATAGCTTATGGATTCCGGTTGTTAAAGTAAATTATGCTTATTAATCAGGCAGTTTCATTTAAATTCACAAATAATTTGGGAACATTTCAGTTGAGTTTCTAGGAATGTGTAGTCCAATGTGAGTAATTGGGTCTACTTTTCCTCATAAACATATGTCACAATTCATTAAACTAAGCAGAGTCTAACATCTGTTTGATAATCATTATAAAGACAAAGAAGAGTAATTTCCTAGCTCTTCAAAGTTTCTGATATCGCATAAGGTTGACAGTAAGCTATTTTAAATGGAAGAATAAAACGTTTCAAAACTTCCTTGTGAATATAGATTTTTACTTTTACTGTAGTGTCAAGAACTGTCTTTGAAATCTATGCATTACTTCACTTCTTTCAAGTCATTCATTTACAGTTCACATTATGTTTTGTCAAAATGTCAATAGCATTTCAAGGGCACATTTAATATTTAAACTGATATTTTAAATGAATAGCTATCAGTTGCCAAGTGAGTTTGTACAGAGTGTGAGGTAACTGCAAAAATAACATGTTGCAAAAAGTGTGCTCTAGACTGAGACTGTCAGTTTCAAGTAACATATAAAATGTAACTTTTACAGTGCAGAAAGCTTGTGGAATCAGCATGTTAAAACGAGTAATACATTTTAATCAAGCACCTACATTTCAGTGCACATGTAGTTTGGGAACATTTCAGTTGTGTTTCCAGGAATATGTAATCCTATGAGGACAAATCATAAAATATATACAAATAGTCCTATTATGTATTTATTTTACCTTGTTTAGGCTGTTTTTCATTTTAAAAACTAAACATTACTTTTTCTTATTATTTGTTATCTGTGAGGCTAAATGCACTTCGCAGATTCACAGTGTCCTTAGAAACTGCAGCAATTGTTTACTGTTGCTATGGCAATGCAAATAGACTGTGAAGAAAAAAGAAGTTATGTACCTACCATAACGTTCCATGTTAGTTGTCTTCATCTCACCTTTTTTCTTGCTGATTGGGATCGGAGCCAATACTCTGCTCTGACTCGGCCATCTTCTATAGCTCGAGAGCTGTTTACTGGCTCGAGGCTACCCCTTATTCCATGATGCCTAGCGCTAGCTACCCAGATCTCGTTTGAAATAGCTAATTCTAGACACAACCATGAATGAAACCCCTCTAAACAAAAGGTTAAGCAAACCTGTCCCACTGTCCAAGTCAGTAGATGAAACAAACCAGAAAACACTCAGCCAGTGAAACCTGAACTCCTCTCGGTCCAATAGGACAGGGGGATGGAGGGGGATGCAAAAAAGAAGGCGAGATGAAGACAACTAACATGGAACGTTATGGTAGGTACATAACTTCTTTATGTTAAGTTGTCTATCTCGCCTTCGTTCTTGCTGGTTGGGACAGCATCCCTAGTACCTAAAGTCCTGGGTGGCTCATTGGACAGACTCTTCAGAACAGTGGAACCAAAACTAGCTCTACTCCTGGAGACCAAATCCAACTTGTAATGAGAAATGAAGGTATGAGGATTTGCCCAAGTAGCGGCAGCACAGATAGAGTCCATGGGCAACCTAGACTGGAAGGCTACAGAGGTGGCTAAGGCTCTAGTAGAGTGACCCTTCAGTTTAATAGGCAACTCTGTGTTCCTTAATTGATAGACAAAGGTAATGATGTGAGATAACCACCTAGATAAGGTCACTTTGGAAACTGGAAGACCTTGTTTGCCACGCGCATAGGAAAGGAATAGTTGGTCTGACTTCCTCGTGTCCTTCGTCCTATGCAGGTAGAACCTCAATTGTCTATGAACATCCAATAGATGTAACTTGTATTCTGCCTTGTTAGTGTGGTTAGGAAAAAACACAGTTAGGTCAATAGATTGATTTAAATTATTTTCTGAGCAGACTTTCAGAGGGAAAGAGGGATTAGTCCTCAGAGCAACCCTGTCCTTATGAAATACTAGGTATGGAGCATGGAAGTTCAGAAAGATGTCTGGTGAAGTAATAGCTACCAGAAACAGAGTTTTTCAAGACAGGAACTTAATGGAGCAGGATGCCTCCAGTTCAAAAGGAGGCATAATCAAGGAGGACAATGCCAAATTAAGGTCCCAAGGAGGGGGGGGATCTCTCACTGGGGGTCTAAGGAGAGTAGCCCCTCTTACAAAGGCTTTACATAGCTTATGAGACATAATGTTTGTATTAGACAATCCAACATGAAAATTTGAAATGGCTGCTAATTGAACCCTAACTGTGGCAGAAGCGGACCCCAAATGAAAGAGTTCTGTTAGGAACTCCAAAATCTCATGGATAGGGGCTGTGAAGGGATCTAAGTTCCTAGCCTCTTCTCAACAAGAAAAATATTTCCATTTGCTAGCATAAGTCCTTCAAGTGGTAGACTTATATGAGGAGACAAGAATGTCGCGAATGGCTGGGGAAATGCTGGGAAGCCTGGCTAAGGTTGGAAGTGAAGCAACCAAGCTGTAAGCTGGAGTGTTTGCAGGGATTGATGTAGCCTGCCTGACTGGTGAATCAGTAGGTCTGAAATCGGATCCAGAGTCCAAGGCTGCTCGAGAAGGTAATGGTGCAGAAATGGGAACCATATTTGTCAAGACCAGTAGGGAGCAATGAGGATCATTCTGCAACCCAACAACATAGCTTTCTGTATGATTTTCGGTATCAGAGGAAATGGAGGGAAGGCATAAAGAAGTCCCTGAGGCCATTCATGGACTAGAGCATCTCTGGGAGAGTGACCAGTAAGCGGAAGAAGGGAGAAGTAGTTGCTGCACTTGCTGTTGAAAGGGGTGGCAAAGAGGTCGTAGCAAGGCTGTCCCCATATGCAGAAGATTAAGTCCGCAACTACCTGATTCAGAAACCACTCGTGAGGCATTAGAATAGCTCTGCTGAGCCTGTCCGCTATGATGTTGGATGTCCCAGGGATGTGCATTGCAATCAGAAATCGTTGGGAGGAAATCTCCCACTGCCAGAGTCTGAGCGCTTCTCGACACAGGGTGTAGGACCTGGTTCCGCCCTGCTTGTTGATATACCACACCACTGACATGTTGTCCGTTTGAATTGCAATGGTCCCAGAAGGGAGAGAGTCCTGAAGAGCTTGCAATGCTAGGAGCACGGCTCTCATTTCTAGGACGTTTATATGCAGATGGTACTCTTGAGTCTGCCAAGTGCCTTGGACTGTCCTTCCCTGATAATGCCCCCCCATCAGGGAGGCATCTGTGGTCACTGTGGCAACTGGAGGGGGCTGAATGAAGGGTCTGCCCTGAGTCAGTACAGGGGAGACCATCCACCAGGAAAGGTGCCTTTTGCATGCTTCTGTGATCAAGATCGTGTGAGACATGGGGAGCTGTTGAAAGGACCATTGTGTGAACAGAAGCCACTGAAGGATTCTCATGTGAAAGTGGGCCAGAGGGATAAGAAGAATTGCTGCTGCCATAGAACCCAGAGTTTGAAGGACATGCCGGACTTGTATCCTTTTGGATTGCATGATGATTTGAACTTGTTGGTGAATTATGGAGGCCCTGTCCAAAGGCAGCTTTACGGACATGCTTCTTGTATCTAAGTCTGCTCCTATATAAGTAATAGATTGATAGGGCAACAAGGCAGATTTTTTAAAATTTATGGTAATGCCTAGTTGGGAGCAAATTGAAATTGTATAGTCCCTGGCTTGAAGGAGTTGATGCCTGGTAGTAGCAGTAAGGAGCCAGTCGTCTAGATATGGAAACACCTGGAATCCTTGATGCCTCAGGTTAGCCGTGACCACTGCCATACATTTGTTAAACACCCTGGGGGCTGTGGTGAGACCAAAGGGCAGAGCTCTGAACTGATAATGACTGGCTCCCAGCTGGAAGTGAAGGAACCTCCTGGAGCATCTGTCCATTTTGATGTGATAGTACGCATCCTGGAGATCTATGGAGCACATCCAATTGTCCTGACCCAGAAAGGGTAGAATGGACTGTAGTGTGACCATCCGAAACTTTGTTTTTCGGACAGACTTGTTCAGTCTGCTGAGATCCAAAATAGGTCGCCAGTCCCGTCTTTTTTGGTACCAAAAAGAACCTTGAGTAAGTTCTGGATCCGTGTTGGTCTGCCAGGACTTCCTGGATGACTCTTTTTTTCTAGCAGTTTTAAAACTTCTATAACTGCTTGGTCCCTCAGATTGGGTGGAACATCTGGGAGGGACTTAAGTGACAGTAAAGGGGGTTGAAAGAATGGGATTCTGTAACCTCCAGATATGATTGAATGCACCCATTTGTCTTGCGTAAGGTTTAGCCAGGCTTGTGGGTACAAGGAAAGCCTTCTCCCGACTGCCTCCAGAGAGGGACAGTCGGGCAACCCTTCAGGGATGTTGAAAGGGTTTGTCAGAGAAGGATTCTCTGCTGCCCTGGTTCTGCGGACCCCCTCTGCCATGAGGGCAGAGTCTATTGTTATTGTTATTTCCTCCTCTGCCCCTGGAGGAAAAATCACTGCGTGTGTCAGGCGAAATTCCCTGGGATTTCCGTAACCACATTTTCCCACTCTTCTGAGCCTTGGGGTATGGTCTGGAAGGAGTGGAAAAATGGACTCCCACAGCAGAAAGGGTCTTGCCTTCCTGTTCACACCTAGTGAGAGTGTCTTTCACCTGTGGTCCAAAGAGAAAGGAACCATCAAAGGGAGTGTTGGTGAATGACGCTCTGAAGGGTTCCGCAAAATTACACAGCCGCATCCATGCATGTCTCTGAAGGGCCATGCCTGTACCTGCAGCTCTGCTCACACCATCTAGGATGTCCGAAAAGGAAACATCTTCAGAGGGGGATCTCGGGGACCCTTCTGACTTATCCAAATCTGTATGCGAAGTGACAGACTCGGGGGAGTCAATGTGCTTCTTCTTGCACTTCTTCTTCCGAGGGGGCTCCTCTGAATGATCAGGGAAGGCCTCTGAAGAAGAGGAAACACCCAATGGGGTGCCCTGGAGCACTGGTTCCCCACGCTTGGGGTCTAGAGGAGGGACAAAGGTTGGCGCAGGCACTATAGGGGATGGAGCCAATGGGGTCGAAGGTGGAGCTGGCTCAGAGGCCAGCACACTACTCATGACATCAAAGGCATCCCTGCCACGCTGCAGAGAAGGCTCCAGCTCTGAAGAAGCTGGAATCCTCCTCTGCACTGAGGGAGACGGCTCCGAGGCCAATGTAGGAGCTGAGCTCACCTGCGCCAATGCTCGGAGAGGGAGAACGGGGTCAGACAAGGGTCCGATGCCACTCGCCCCCTCGGAGCCGATGAGGGAGTCCTGGCACCCAGATCCCTCGATGGATGGCACCTTCGAGGGGATCGGTGCCGACGACAGATCTGAAGGAGAAATTGTTATCGGAGCCGACAGTTCCACGATTCGAACCCCAATAAACTCCGGCTCCGAGCTCAATGGAGTCGGAGGAGGAACATCGATGGAAACGGACAGAGCCGACACCTGTTGAGGAGGGCTGAACAACATTTTGGCCAGTGCCTGTGACTTCAACAACCTACTGACCACTCTCTCCATATCATGGTCCGAAAGCCTAGAAGACCAAGAAGAGTGGGAAGATCTATGACTGCGGTCACTTTGCAGTAGGGGAGACCATGGAGCCGAATGAATGGACTCTAGTGTAGGGGACCTCAGTCTCTTGTGAGTCCTTGACAGCTCCGAAGGTACTGGTGGAGCAGACGAGGAAGCAGTCTCTTTGGTTCCAGCCAGAACTGAAGAAGTAGACAAGGCCTGGACCAATGACAGCTCTGAGCCGGGAGTCGATGATTTGGCTGGTTTAGGAGATTTCACCTGCTGAGCCTTGGCTGGTGAATACTGGGGCTTAAGAAGACCCCTCAGAATAAGTTTGTTTTTGCGCTCCTGCAGAACTCTTGGGCTAAATGCACGGCAGATAGAACAAGAGTCCTGCAGGTGCACAGCACCTAAGCAATAGATGCAAGAAGTGTGCCCATCTGTCAGAGACATTTTCTGACAGCATGAGTCACACTTCTTGAATCCTGACACTTTAGATTCTTTAGACATATGCACAATCAGAAATACCACTGATATATAAAATACAGCTAGATGACTGTTTAAACAAAGGGTTGGACCAGTAAAACTAACACTAGTACCCTATCACACAAGCAACAAAAAAGGCACAATATACTACTAAAGATATTAGTATTTTATATATATATATATATATATATATATATATATATATATATATTTTTTTTTTTTTTAATTTAGGAAGCCTCTAACTAAAAATGGCTACCTAACAACAAAAAAGAAGAAGAAAAAATCTACAGAAAACTACCGGATAAGGGAGAGGGAGGGAGGGGGAGGGGGAGAACTCTCTAACTAAAACGAGTTCTAGGAATGTCCCAAAACACACTAAACTATCTCAAAGTAGTTAGCGACTACTAAACAAATACAATAAATAAATGAAAAAACCCTAATCTGACTGAAAAGGTAGTAGTAGAAAAAGATATACGAGCCTGAGCCAGTACCACAAACCTCGCAGCTGAAGCGGCAAACGAGATCTGGGTAGCTAGCACTAGGCATCATGGGATAAGGGGTAGCCTCAAGCCAGTAAACAGCTCTTGAGCTATAGAAGATGGCTGAGTTGGAGCCGAGGATTGGCTCCGATCCCAACCAGCAAGAACGAAGGCGAGATAGACAACTTAACATGCTTCACTTCTCTTAACCAACAGTACATTTTTCCCTCCTTTTTTATGTATTTGTTAATACTAAAAATAATAAAATAAATAAATAAAATAATTCAAAGGACATATGTACATGAATGGAACATTTCAGAGTTAATCACGAACATGTCCCCAATCCCAATAAGCATAACAGTGACTATCATTAATCTAATAAATATTGTAATAACAATTAAGTTCACTGTTCCAATTAGTCTACTTTAAAGCTAGATTATTTTAGACTATTATTTATCTATGTATAGATAGTGAGTTATTAAATATATACAGACTATATTAGTATAGAAAATAGGAGAGAATTTAGAAAGGGAGACAAGATGCAGTTAAAATAAATAATGAGAAAAGAGAGAGGACAGAAAGAAAAGAGAAAATTAAGAGAAAATACACGTACTATGTATGTTGATTTACAGTATAAATATTTCATGTGCTGTATAACCCTCCTGTGAGAGAAAAGTACCCTGTTTTACATACCTGAGGTAATGTGAAAACTCTCATGTGTCATCTATTTTCACAAAATATAGATAAAGATTCCAGTAGTTAGTTACCTTTGTTTTAAAATTCCAAGCAGTAAAATTGGTTCTTTAAAGTAATGTTAAAACAATTCATATCATAGTAGATGCTTTGAGAGATTTGGCTGTAACAGTATCAGTCTTTTGCTTCTTCTTTTTGACATCTGTCCAGACATTTGTTTCTTTTGTTGTCTTGAGAGAGGGTGACATCCAATCCATATCTTCTGGTAAAGTAATCACATTATTAGTTTAATAAATGAAGAGGCTTCCTTTAAGTCAATAAAAGTCCTCATCTCGTTGGCATACAGTATTCTTATCTTAACTGGATATGCAAGTTGTGCCTTGATGTTATTTAGTTTCAGAAACGTTATCATTGGCCACACTTGTTTCCTTTGTTCCATTATTCTAGATGAATAGTCGTTATCAAATCTTATCAGGCACTGTTTATATTTTAGAGGTGCCTTCCTCCAAGCAGATCTTAAAATCAGTTCCTTGTCCAAGTATGAAAGAAATTTGATAATTATTGACCTAGGAGGAGAGTTTGAGTTAGTGGCAGGTTTCCCAAGAGCTCTGTGTGCCCTTTCAATGCCAAAGGAAAGGCTTTCTTTTAAATTTAAAAAGTCAGGGACCCAGCTTGATAAAAGGGAAATAATATTCTCACCTTTTGTGCTTTCAGGTAATATATAGGGATTTTATAGTGTATATAATATATGTTACATTTTTAGATAGAATTTATTTTAGTTATTAAGTATAGCACTCATTTAGTTTACAGTGCACATAAGAGTTTTTAATGTTTTTAAAGCATTATATTGCTTATTATACGGAGAAAACTTGAGTGATATCACTTTAAGGGAAGCCCATCATTTTTGAATTTTTTGGCACCTAAAAGGTTATTTAAATGTTTGTGCACAATGTTAATGTTGTTCTGAAGAAGCCCACATGTAGTAGGTGAAAGCGCTAAACCATTTTCAGTGTGCTTTTACTGTTCGCTTTACAATAAATGGAAAATATTTCAGGTGTTTGCACAGCGATTCCTCTGTGTTCGTAATGTTGTAATTATGAAGAAGTTAGAGACATTTGTTTTCAGGTAATCCGAAAATCCTGATGTTATTTCGTTCTCCCTGTTTTCCATGTCATCTACTTTATTAACCAACCAAGTGTTTTGTTTAAGAAGCAGTTCTTTCTGTGTTTCCTCTTCCTTAAGTCTGCTTATTAAGTCATTTAGAGAAACCTCTATTCCTGTTATCCTTGTCTGGTGTAGCATTTCCTTGAGGGTGTCAGCCTGTTTTTGACTGCTTGTTTTAAGATTTTCCAGGTTCTCTTTAAAATCATCCATCTTCAAAGACAACTCCTGCAGGGTAGATGCCATCTGTTGTAATTCCTTCTTTAAGGCAGGATCCTGGTGAGAATTCTTTGAATTGCTCATTTTAACAATTGAATATATCTCCAAGCTTTTTGACAGGAAATTATTTGTAAAACTTCACCAAAGTTTCTAATTATGTAAATTAATCCTTTATCTATAACATTTTATACTTTGAAGAGAAAAAAAGAATATTTTTTCCTGTCTTATTTAAATAGTTATATGGAGCTCTAAAATACTGCTGCTTTCAGTTAGCCATTCAGGCTCCGCCCTTATATCAGCATCTCTTGATAATTTGAAATGCTCTTGACCCACTGGTAAACCAGTTTATTTTGTTGCAAGGTATCTCCTCCTATACCATTCAAACTGGCATTCACTTGAAGCACAGTTTATTTACATCACACAATTTTAACATTGGAACATCTGCAACTACTTTGTGGAGTACTCAAAAGTCTTCTCCTGTTCATACCTCCATTCCCAAATTACTGTGTGTGTGTGTGTGTGTGTGTGTGTGTGTGTGTGTGTGTGTGTGTGTGTGTGTGTGTGTGTGTGTGTGTGTGTGTTCATGCACGTGTATGTGCGTGAGTGCGTGTGCGTGTGTGTGTACGCGAGCATGTGTGCATGAGTGCGTGTTCGTGTGTTTGTGCTCATCTGTGTATGTGAGTGTTATATGCAAAATGCCACATTATTCCTTGAAATGTTTGTCTTCATGTCTTGGCATCTGCATAACTGAATTCTTCTCCACCTCAGGTTTTAGGCCCCTAGTATTAAAATATGACCCTATGTATTTTAGAATCATAATTGTTAATTTACATTTGTATTTATTTAAATTCAGATTACGTCCTCTTAAACATGAAAACAGCTGTATTAGTTTCTTATGCGGTTCTAATGGTTGATTATACACTAATACATCATCAGTTGTGTTTACATCAATTCCCAAATCTTTAATTATGGACAGGAACTCGATAGCATAGCTCTGCCACCCTAAGGATCTGAACATTCCTAATGACATATCAATTATGCACAGTTTGGGATCAATTATGTACATTTTGGGGGGAGGGTTCATCTAGGTTCTTCTGCTAGAAGTCTTGATTTGAATGCAATACTGCAAAGAAATTAAAATATTTGCCATTCTTGAGCCAATTTTTCTTAGTAAGCAAATGGTAATGCTTTTCCTTATTTACTTTATTCAGATTACCTGACAGTTTAAAATGCCTGTATCTGGTATACTGTTAAAGGTCCTTACCAGACCTGAGTACACTTGTTAACTCTTGACTCACTGTTAATGATGACTGTTCAAAAAAGGCAAATAAATTAAAAAGGAAAATTTTCATTTTTAAAGCTAATACTGCTCATAAGCCAGTAAAACTATGTCCCCTGTATCCTTTTAGGTATGTTTCTAGTGCTGGATATAATAGGAAAGTGATCTGTTGTGCTAGATCCCTTTTTCATCTATCAGTACAGTCCTGGTTTCTGATTTACATGTTGTAGATTCCCCCCTCCCACACATTTCATCCAGCCAGTAAACCCAATTTTAGCTTGTACCAATCATTCTGATAAATCACTCTACCTCTCAACGCCCCCCTGTGAAAAATTACTTTCTTATGTCAAGAGTAAGCTGTATTCCAATGATGTGCTGGTTATCCCTTCCCTCCAGCTACTGATAACTTCCAGTGAAACTCCATCAAATCTACTTTTTGGGGCTTTATGTTTCCCATATCATGTCCCAGGGACTCTCCTCTTTTCAGAAAAAAGTCTGCTTTCCTTAGTCTGCTGTCATATTTTATACCCTCCATTCCCCTTACCACCTAGTTCCCATCCTTAGCACCTTCTACAGCACATGATCTTGCCTTCCCTATTTGACCCATAGAGCTGCACAGTAATCTTTTTGTGGTGTGACAACTGCCTGATAAAGAAGTACTATCACCTTTTGTCTCCAGAATCTAACCCATGTGATATATGCCCCTGTATTTGGTTTACCTTTGCTGATGCTTTCACCACGAGGTTGATGGTTTTGGGTTTACTGGACACCTAGATGGGCAGACCTGATGCTGCCATCTTTCAGATTTGTTACAACTTGCCTCAGTTGTAGGTTTTTCATCCTTCTCCTACTTTGTACAACCTCCATATCCTTCACAGAAAGGTTGATGCTGTTTTGCATGCCCTGTGTAAGATCAGAGGCAATCTCATTACAAAGAACAGGACACAAGGCTGACCCCAGAGGTGCACCACATTTCATCTTCATACCCCTCTGGAACCTCTACCCTGACTATCACCCTCTCATCTCTGTTGTCTAGCAACCTCTGTATATATCCACATGCTGTGCTAGGAGTAGGTAGAACAGCATATCCACATGTTGTTCTAGGAATAGGTAGAACAGCATATTCACATGCTGTTCTAGGAATAGGTAGAACAGCATATCCACATGCTGTTCTAGGAATAGGTAGAACAGCATATCCACATGCTGTTCTAGGAATAGGTAGAACAGCATATCCACATGCTGTTCTAGGAATAGGTAGAACAGCATATCCACATGTTGTTCTAGGAATAGGTAAAACAGCATATCCACATGCTATCCTACCTATCCTTATCATTCCAATCTTTCCAGGAACTTTGTGGTGTGGAACCAGAACCCATCTTTGGTAAAACCCAGATGGATCACATTCACAGACAGGGATTACTACTTCTTTCTCCCTGATAACTTAGTAGTACAACTGGATGTGGTAAACCTCGCAGAATCTGCCTGCTGAGAACTCAAACTGGAACTCAATCAGCAGCCAATTCTGTTACAAGAATCTTATAAAGCCTCATACCAAATCTTCTACTCTGTTTTGCTCTGTACTGAACTCGGAAATCGCTGCCCCATAGATTCTTACCCTCCCTTTTCAGACTGGCACAATAACTTCATTTTACAAAATATAAAACAATGGATCAAAGGAAACCATTGCATTTAGATTAGTAAATGCTACAGTTTTGTTTTAGACAGTGTTTATCATTTTGTAGTTTGGGTTTCTTTCCTTTGGCCCAGGATTTGCTACCTCAGCAACCTATTGTGTGTTCTACCATGACTGTTTTTTACTAGTCCCTTGGGAAGAGTCCCTCCCTACGAGACCAGGTTCTAGTGAATAATTGTATCAGAGGTTTTACCATATCCCAAAAAGCACTTAGGGGGCTCCCACTTGACCCTGTGCCTACTTCAGAACCCTGCAGCTATTGTTCTCCTTGTCTGTATATCATCTCCTACCTCTGTTCCACTTTCCAAATTTGGTATCATCTTATCTTTTTCTTTGGTGAATTACTGGTTTTATGTTTTGCTAAGCATCTTGGTACATTGTGACAAAGTTGTTGAGACAGTATATTTCTTAGTTTTGTGTTTTATGTGTGCTGAGTCTTTCTTCTGGATTCCTTCTTAAGGCACACTTTTAAAAAGGAAAGTTTTCCGGATTGCTTCTAGGAGTAGAACCCACCCTAAGATCTCAGCAGTTGTTTCAGTACGAACATCCAAATATCTGCTATGGTTTCACAAGTGTGACAATTTTTGGGTTGTACAAGCCAAATGGGCAGTGACTGAAAAGGGTCCTTAAAGGGTCAGTTCATTACCTCAGTTAATAAATAAATAAGTACATCAACTATATATGCATTGAAAGCACAAAATTCTGTTTTCATAGTAATTACAAGTATAGATTGAATATATGCTTTTGAATTGCCCATCAGTTTTATAATCTTCTAGTCATCTCAGTGGCACTGAGACAGAGCATCTGTTGCTGCTTGAAAGGTGGGGTTATGTAGCATGAAGAAGTCAGCCAGGGTCCTCGGGAGAGGAATTAAATTGCTGTGAAAGCACCCCCTGGTGGTGACTGGAGGGACTGCCATCAGACCTATAAGAAGAAGCAGGTGGCAGAACTGTTTGTGGGTGGAGCTATATAAGGGAAAGGGAACACACACACACACACACACACACACACACACACACACACACACACACACACACACATGCATGCCTGGTAAAATCAGGCCACTCCATGCTGTTTTTGGCTTGTGTTTGTGTATGGTTGGCATGCTGGGATTGACAACTAAAAGCACAAATTAAAAAATAATGAAACTGTTAATCCCTGCAGTATGATGGGCACCACATTATACTGTATGCACTTTTTACCTTTAAGGGAACAAACAAATCAGGCACCTAAGCCAAGTATTCTGGGGATATATATATATATATATATATATATATATATATATATATATATATATATATATATATATAAGCAATCTATACATATGTATGTGTACGTTTGCATGTATTTATTTATTTATTATTTTTTTCAGTTGAGGCCTTCTAAGGAGAATGTATATTTTGGCAAACAATCATTCACGCAAGTGATATATAACAAATAGTGACTCTCACTGTTGGATCATCATATTTAATACAGGGACCCCAGAAATAAGGTTTGGAGGTCTGCATGATGTTTAGAAACTTGCTGCTTCCATATTACCATAGCTTCAGTAAGAGCAGGACCTGGTCTGGTAGAACACCTCTCAACGTCTTAGTGCAACAAACCTAGAAAAAGTCAAAAATAATGGAGAAACAAAGGCCCAAAAACATGGACATAGTTTAAGTATTGTTTTTATATATGTAAGAGAGTTGCTAGGATAACAGTTTTTGTGTTAGCATGCATTTTCTGAAGGATATGAAGCCTGAAACTCAAATATCTGTCATTATTCAGTGACTTCAGTCCCCAATGATTTGCCAGAATACTACAACTTTTATGAGGAACAGACCAAAAATATGAAGCAAAGATCTGGACATTTTGCAAAAATCTGGGCAGTCATGCTTAATGCAGAGGCCTCAGAAACAGGGTAGAATGCCTGCATGATGGTTAGAAAATGTCTGCTCCACATTACTTTGGCTTCAGTAAGACCAACACCCGCTCTTGTAGCACTGATTGTGAATGTAATGGGGTGGTGATTTTCCTGAGGTCACAAAATAAGCATGTGAACAGGGAAGGATGACACATTTACTAGTTTTACAGGACTCATTTGCAGTTCATTGTTACAGGCATTTATTTTCATAACTATTCATTTCAAGTCTTGACATGTTTCTTTTAGACTCATTTATATGAATGAGATTTACATTTATGTCTCATGGTGTGCACTCAGGCAGCGACAGCAAAGCAGAAACTGTACTGATGACAGTGCAAAACACAATATATCAGCTATGACACTGCAAATCAACAACATAAATATTAGCAGCAATGTAAAACTGAAACATTAAAATTTAATACACAGCAAGGTTGTGATATCATTAAGATACAAGTAACTACAAAGCCAGCGAGGGTATGTGAAAACATTAAGTGCGACTTATCATTTCATTTCCTGTACTCCTCTCAGGCACGATACCTCACCTTTGGCCTGCTGTGCTCACTTGTTGATTTGTCAGTGCTGTTTAAGAAGCTAGGAAAATGCATTCTGTTTCTGACTCATTGAGCCGATGCAGTAGCACAGAAAGAATGGGTTTGAAGTCTGTAAAGTGGTTAAAAAATGCTGCTATAGTCCTATCACTTTCTGTCCCTCAGGGGCTTAGTGAAGTATAATCCTAAGCAGACAGAAGCGGAACAGCTGGAGCCTCTCCCCCATGCACAGCAGAAAAATGCATGCAGTTTTCTCAAACACCACTGACGAAGATTCATGCATCTAGCAAAAAACCCTCAGGAATGAGTCAGTGGTTTCACTATACAAGCTTAAATATTTCTCAGAGTTTACCTCTTTCAATAAATTATATCCCTTTTTGTTGCGTCTGTGAAATGATATGTGTCACATTACAAAGGAGAAAGCACTACTAAATTAACTTAAAATAGGAGGATCAAAGTGCTTTTATTTGAGATTAACGTGGACAGCCTTGAAAATAATGAATGGATCAAGTTCTAGGGTACTGGATAACTCAATATATCTATAATAGTATGAACTCCCTTCCTTTTGTAAAAATCTGCAATTAACAATAAAGTATACAAAAGAGAAATGCTGCCAGCCTTACATGTAAATATTGACTGATCTTTATTTAAGAAGTAGATATATTGTATATTAGTTATATTAACAAATTAAATATAATCTAAGTTAAAAAACATAAAGAATTAATAAACTGATCCACTGACTGGTGATGTCTCAGAGAATGTACCTCCATCCTACCAGCTAAACGATACCCTTTAGACATTAAAACATGCATAAACAACTTTATGAAATCATAGTCCAAGTACTAAAGCGCATACACATGGACAGAACACAGTTGCTACTATAGTCAGCTGCAGAGAAAGTGAGTGCTAACAATCTGGTATTGTATATTTAAGGCTGTGAAAATATGCTAGTAAAGCATGCATGCACTCCAGATAACACACATCATGGCTCTGACGTACACTACATGATGAAGCATTGTGTGTCAGAATGCATGAGAGTAAACAATACACATACCAGGATGTGCAGGACCCACCTGATGGTGCAAGATAAAGTTCTTGCAGTAATTAAACATTTTTTAGTGACAAGGCTTTGGATGCGGATGAGATCCAGCTGGACAGTCTGACTGTGTTGGACATCACTGGGTTGTCATTATTTATGTGCATCCAGTGTTGGCTACACTGCAGGGATACTATCATGGTACTGGAACACTGGGCCTGCTGTCCCCATTTTTAGAAAGAAAGGCATGTATATATGTTCCAGTTACAGAGGAAGAGTGTTTCTAAACTTCTTTAAAAAGGGTGTTTGAAAGTAGACTTATCATATAGTGAAGCTGCTGATTTGCAGAGGGTTAATATACAATCCATCCCACACACTGTACAGTGGATCACCTATTTGTCCTTGCATGGATGGTGGATGACCATGGGAGTTTGCCAGTATTGCCCACATGCATTTCCTGGTTATGAAGATAGCATACAACCATGCATCTTAGAAAGTCTTGGAAGAACTGCTAACACAAAATGGGGTCCTTTACCTACTGCTGTGTGGCATTCAGTCTTTATATTTGAAGTGCACGAATTTTGTCTGTATCTGAGCATTATGTTGAGCACATTGACAATGGCACTGAATTTCAGTGGGTGTATATTTTATCTCCCCTCTATTCTTGATTTTCATGAATAAGATGTCAGTGTACAGATGAGGTTTGGATAGTATCCAGTTTTTGGATGGGAGGGTTGCATCTTTGTTGTCTGAATATAATGTTGTCATTTAAGCTGCGCCAACAGTCACCAAATATAAATGATAAAAGCTAGTACAGCAATGTTTACCAAGAAATTATATTTTGACAGGTGTGTTGTAATAATCATCGTGAGAACTGTAATTTTATTTTATTGTATATACATTTTATTATTATAAGCAAGTTTTATTTTAGAGCGAATAGGGTTTTTGTAATATTATAGAAGCTGCTTCTATTTCACATCTCTGATTCTTTATGATTTTAACAATATTAGTTGTGAAAATGCATTTTATAGATATTTTTGTTTTAATACAAAACACAAGCATTTACAGAGTAATGCTGATTTTTACTGCCACCTTATTTATCTTTTACTTATTAATTAACTTTGAGGTGTTGCTGTGCTGCCCTGCCTACATAGGTGGCAGAATATAGAAAACTATGTGATGTAAACAGGGCAGCAAGGTAGAGTTGTGCATAAATCAATATATTCATAAATAGGAGTTTTCTATATACAAAGTATTAATTTCTTCTGAATGTGTTTAAGTTTCCTACAAATTCTAATTCTCTATGAAATACCAAGCTCATACTAGACATAATCAAAGACTCTATGTACTAAGAATGATTTTATATGCTTTATGTAAACTTAGAAATACAGGGGTAAGTGGATTTGCACATCTCAAGACCACAATGCCATTCAGAATGTGTTGATTTCTCTTGGGCAGCTCATGTAAGCAGGTTATGCATATCCCTAATCACGCTCTTAGTAGACAATCGTAATTTTCCCATATATTTAATTGACAACAATATTCTTCAAATCAGGCATAATTATTTTGATTTTGATGTTGCCATCTTTGCTGAATTTATGAATAATAAAAACTTGACCTGGACAGTCTCTGGGAAATTCCAGTCTACCAGTATGTGCGCCTTTTTGATCTTCAGGGAGGGAAGATGGCAGACAGCAAGTCTCAGCTACTGCTAAACCTCTGTCATACTTTTTAGGAATGCCCCCCCAACCTTCTTTGCTGGTAGTGTAGTAATTAACTTGTTCCTCGATAGGAACACATGAATGGACTAAACTCGTTCACACCTGTCGGTAACTCAGCTAATAAGATGTCATATTCCTAATTACTGGCAGGTGGGCAGCACTTGCCTAGAACTCAGAGTCAAAGAAAATTTACATGCAAGAAAAATCTTTTGAATGTAACATGTAAACCAAAATCATTTCCTCACATTTAAACTCCTTACTTGTGTCACTTAATCCTACACTTTCAGTGCTGCGATTAAGCTACACTAAGGCATTGGCTATGTGTGCGGTCTGCTTTTCATACTCTGTCAGCTTGAATAAGACTAGGCTGCTGACACGATTAGTACTGCAGGCATGAAGCACGAAACAGCAAGATCAGCACTGGATGTACGAATGAGATAAGGCAGGGTAACAGAAAGTTAGGAACATTTATTTGAAAATCACCCCAGTTTAGCCTCATTTTGTCTCTCACCTACAGCAACTGTACCCCCAAAGTTCACATTTAAAGAATTACAATGCAGAAGCAGCACAGTCGTACAGCAACTAGTGTCGCTACCTCACAATTTGTGTTTTTTAGTTCAGGTGTGGGCTGAAATGCCTTCTCTGCAGAATTTGCATGTTCTCCCTATATCACAAGACCTTTTGCTAGGGTCACCAACTACATCCCACATCCCAAAAAAAAAACACACCAGTAGGTGAACTGGTAATACTCCAATTTACCGGTAAGTGTACATGTGCCCAGTGGTGGCTTGATATCCTGTCTAGAAGTGGTTCCATGACGTACCCATTGCGTAACAACACGGGCTCTGGTGCCCTCATGATGTGGGAGAGAATCAAATAGGTGATAAAAAGAAATGAATGAATATTGTATTTTACTTCTGCCTTAGAGCTTAGCACACCTTGGACTGGACATTGCCTGAATAATTCAAAAATACTAGCACTTTAAATGTTTCACTCTTCATCTATCACATTTGAAATTCTCCTAAACAATGACACTGATTGAAGTACTATGCACTAGATTTAAGAATGCATCAGATATTTTGAATTATGAGGCTCATTTTTATTTAAATTTATATCCTCAGTAACCAATATGCATTTAACAAATCAGCTAGCACCTATAAAACAGCTTTGTTTAAATATACTTAAATGCTATATATTTTTTCAGTAGCATAGTTTTAGGATATTTATTATTGGTAAACATGTAACAAGCATTAAATTACTCGTAAAGTTCAACATTCAACAAAAGTGGCATATTTGCTGATACAAGCTCTAAAAAAGAGAGAGTTCAAAACAGCCTTGCTTTTCAGTGTTAGATAAGTCTTTTTTCCTTTTTTTCTGCTTGTAAGTTAATTGTATTTTTTATCTGCAGTCTGCCCTGCAACAATAGCAATAAAGGGGAATACATTGCCAGAGCCTTCACTTTAAAAATAAGAAAAAAAAAGCACATTGATAATTCCTGCCATTAATTCAGTTTTATTTCTGTAAAGCATTCTTTTCTGACTCTTCCCTTTGTTATTTCTAAAAGAAGAAACAACCTTCTGGCAAAGAAAGAAATGATTATACTGTAGTTCTATTATTTTTTTCTATGTTTTATCCTATCACATTTTTCATGCTCTTCCAATTTGCCAGATAACACTGTTTCAGGTTCTCATCTATTCTAAATTCAGACATATTTTTCTTAGAAGCTAGCAACTCATTTTTCTGTTCAGTGCTGTCTTTCACTGCACTATTATAGAAGTTTGCATCTTTCCTATACATAGCGTTTACTGAATCCATGGAAAAGTCAAACAATGGACTCTGTCACCACCATAGATAGCATTTTCATAAATTCTATCTGCTGAATACCCGTCAGTCCCCAGATTCTAAGATACCCAGCTATTATGTACACAACATCTTAAACTTTCAATGGAGTAAACAAATTTTTTCTTGTTTTTTTGCAGGGATACAAACCACCCTTGTACACTTGATGTGGGACGCAAGCAACCCCACATCCCCCAAACATATAAATAGCAACTCCTTGGTTGCACCAACTCAAAAAAGGGTGAAATCTCCCTAAAGAAGTGAATCACTGCAGATGTAAAATTAGAAATCACACTGCCAATGATTTACTATGGAGAAAAAACATTCTGATCATGACATTCATCTTTTTTTTTTCCTGTGGGCTATTGAAGCTCAAGCAATTTCACCTCAAGTATGTGTAGGGAAGCCAACTATTTAAATATATTGAGCAGTCACACCTTCTCCTTTCTCCAAGAAAAGTAATGCAGTCATTTAGGTGGCTACAATCTATGGTGCAAATGTTTCTACTGTGAAACATCGACTTCTTAAAAGTTAATGTTTAAAAAGAATGAAAAAAAAATGCTCAAAATTCAAAAGAGTAATAAACTCCTTTTTTCTTGTTTTTTTTTTTTGCAGGATACAAGCCACCATGTACTCCCTGATGTACTCCTAACAAACTTATATATGTACCAACTCCATGACTGCACCAACTCAAAGAAGGGAGAAATCACCATAAAAAGGAAATTATTGCAGGCACACACTTAAAAAGCACACCAGCAATGATTTCTTATACAGAAAAGCATCTAGCATCATGCCATTTGTTGTTTTTTTCACGGGCTACTCAAGCTCAAGAAATTTCTTCTTGGGTATGTGTAGGAAAGCCATTATAAGTACA
The DNA here is from genome assembly GCF_019279795.1 of Protopterus annectens. Taxonomy (NCBI): domain Eukaryota; kingdom Metazoa; phylum Chordata; order Ceratodontiformes; family Protopteridae; genus Protopterus; species Protopterus annectens. The sequence goes on from NC_056745.1 coordinate 116,391,411, forward strand.
ATAATAAATTGTAAGTAAACATCACTTTACCTTAAAATTTGTCCTTAAACCAATTAGAATACTGAACATGAAAACACAGTTGTACTGTATCCCATAGCTAACAAATACTTGTCCTTCCGTATCATTAGATCTGAACCATGACAAGTACTGGTCTCTTAGGTTAGATAAACACTAATATTAAAAAGGGTGATTGTTCGCATTATTACATTATATCAGTAAAACAAACTTCTTACTTTACCAAGACAAACACATCTATAGTAACAACGTCAAATAAACTAAGGAAATGCATAGTTAATTATTACCCTCATTCCCTTCAGTACAGCTCTTTTGAGTGTGTACCTTTAACTTCCAGTGGGTATGGTTTGAGCCTTTAAAAAAACTTTACAGTTCTAACAAATACTCATTGACAGAGGTCAAATATCAATGCAATTGTATTTGCCATTATGTATGCTTCAAGATAAAATATTCTGATACCTTGCATGTAGCATGGTTTTGGAATTATTAATGCAAATATGAACCAGCAATATTTGATATCTAGAGACGCAGTAGGAGGTAACTGCAGAAATGCCTGGAGGCTGTAATGAATTGACAGCATTGACATGACTACTAAATTATGTATGTTAAATGCTATATTCCAAAATAAAAATGCAAACAAAAAAATAAAGTAAAATGTAAATAAAAAAGTAAATAAGTAACAAAGATTTTTTTTTGTCTGTCAAATGACTCTGTTTTTCTTTATAGAAAAAGAACAAGACATATAGTGTAACAAGTATTATTTTTCCAAATGTATTCATCTGTTCATGTATGTTTTTCTGTGGCTGCAAAACACAATGAAAGACTACAAGTGCAATATTTTCCTGTTTGATCATGACAAAAAACAAATTAAATGAAAAGAAGTTTTATGCTTACTGAATTTCAAAAAAATAATGCTATATTTGAAATATATAAATGTTTAACTTTTTTAATGTGAATAAACTGTTAAAGAATTAAACAAAAGTGCATGGTCTTGTAAATTTAGTGATGAATCATTAGTAATAGACACAAGTGTTTGTGGAATAATGACTGAAATTTACCAAAATAAAAAAGAAAAGAAAATGTTTTCCTATTATAAAAGGCACTAGATATAGTTACTAACATTACTAAAACAGAAGCAAAGTAACTGTGTAAAGAGAATGTCTATTGTACTAAGCATATATAGAGAGTGAAACAGAAAAATGTACATTCAAAGCACAACCATGAAACACATCATTAACTGCATACACATATGGAGAGTATCAGTATAAAACTGTGATAATCTGGATCATTTTGTAAAATTGTGTAAATCATATAGAGCTGCTCTAGCAAAGAAAACATTAATTACATTTATGTTATTCGACAGATACAAGCAGAGAAAAGCAGTAATGATTTCATTTATTGAAATTGGGAATAATTCTGAATGTGGTGCCGCGAATGAGTTTCATATTAAATGTTATAATGCTAGAAAAAACTTGAGTTTACATTAGACAAAAAAATAAAACTTACATTTCTACACAGTTGGGGCAGAAGGAAATTTTATTCCCTTATGTTGACAATAGGCACAGATGAACTAACAACAATTATGGATACTGATGCATGTACAAACATGAATTCAAATAAAAAAAAAAAATATGTCTATGACTGCTAAAGATGTACTAAGTTAATATAAAGATATTATTGATGCTAGTGGTTGGTGGGTGCCTTGGCTACTATATAAGTTACTAGCTCCTTACCACAATGGAGCTGGAGCAACAACAATACTTTGTAAAAGCAGCATGGGTGAATATCAATCTGAGAGCATAAAAGACTGACAAAATCTTGCAGACATTATAGACTCGCACTTGGCAATTTTAGAGATCATTATCAGTTGACCATAGAGGGTGATATTGCAAGCAAATCATTGAGTTTTGTAGTTTAATCTAGGTTTGAATGCAAGTTTATGGTTTATGCAAATAAAATTAAGAAAAAGGTTCAGTACTGTGTACGTTTTAAAACAGCATAGCAGATACACATTTGCAAAACAAACTTTTGGAATAAAGTTTCCACTTGAAATTTTTTCATAGAACTGTGGTATAATTTTCTGAAGGTATAGGAGAAATAATAACTCACCCAATTATATGTTGGCATGTAGTATGACATGTAAAGGTATAATGACTGTTAAGAACAAGTGTTGTTCGAAATTATGCAAAAAAGCAAAAGAGAAAAATTGACCAGAAGGAAATTAGACAAGAGTTAAATTGCAAACTAAAGTTATTTAGAGAAAACTCTTGCCAGAAACTAGAAAAAAATATTTGTTTGTATAGTTACTTATTTGACAAGATTATTTCAAATGTGATGCACTTTATTGTTGCTCTGAACATTATTACTTAATATTTTTTTTCCAGTGGGGACAAAAGTGTACAGAGCCAGTTAATGTTTTAAATAAAACTTGATGTAAAACCTTTTTTGTAGTGTGATGTGAGGAGACCAGGACAATATATACATTATTAGTTGCTGTTGTTTCTGAAGCAGGATTTAGCAGAGTGTTGCTAGAAGTTCAAGCTCCAGCAGCATGAGCCTCCACATCAGTGAGTGGCAATTTTGCAAAGAAATTCTTAAGCAGAAAAAGAAATGCTGTCAACTTTGTTCAGTTTAGAGAAATTTGATCAGCATGGGAAATAGATCTGAATCAACACTGATCATGGGACACTATGAATTATAATGAGAAAAGCAATAAGTAGTGTCCCACCAAGTGTTTGAAAGCTGTAAATGAGACTGCAGAAATATTAAACTGATGTAAACTATAAATCATGCAAAAGATTTATAATGTGGTTGCACAGTCAAGAACATAGTTACTGCTTAAACATCTGAGATACAAAACCTCATGTGTTACATAGAGTCTTTGAATCCCTGCAACTTCGCATGTCTGCTAATTATCTGTGTATGAATCCAAGTCTGATTAAAGTGGATCATAAGAATATGATCATTGGTATATGATACTGGACTGAACTATTTAAAATATTTTATACTTGTAAAATTAAGAGGTTTATGCACAGATTGCCTGTGTGTGTGTGTGTGTGTGTGTGTGTGTGTGTGTGTGTGTGTGTGTGTGTGTGTGTGTGTGTGTGTGTGTGTGTGTGTGTGTGTGTGTCTGTGTGTGTGTTTAAATATGCATACATATATGGGTCCCTGTAAATAGATTAAGCTGAATATTCTCAAATATAAGATGTCAAGTCTGAAACCTTGCAATGAGCAATCATGAATGTGCCAGAATGTTAAGATACCTGAAAAGTACACAATGTGTGTGTGTGTGTGTGTGTGTGTGTGTGTGTGTGTGTGTGTGTGTGTGTGTGTGTGTGTGTGTGTGTGTGTCTATGTGCCTGTGTGCATCTGTGTCCACAATAGGACTAGAGTTAGGCTTTGTCTTAAGGTTGGGGTTAAGATTAAGTTTAGATTAGGCTTAGGTGTGTATGTTGTTTAGAGTTAGGTTTGGGTTACAGTAACCATAATGACATCTGCAACCTTATCCCTAAGGGTAACACTATACAGACGGTTTATTTATAACTTATTCTGCCATTGTGATGTTTGTTTTTGAGTAGCTGTATTATTTGGTTTGTTTTTTTAATATTTTGAGCTTGAGGTAAGGACAATCACTCTATTGACAGGCACTCAAGTTCTACTACAAGTATAACAGACATGTATCAGAGATCTTGGCTATTAATATTTCTAAGCTGTCTCATAGTTGTGGATAATGGATTGTATCCTGTAAGAGTGCCAATCTCTCCAGAGATTAATGCAAGGTTTTTGCCCCAGAGTCAATAAACTGCAGTGTCATGAAATTCTCAATAAAAGATGGAGATTTAAACTCTCCAAAAATATGTTGGCTTCCCTCACATGTTGATGCTTGGTTAGCATGTTTATTCCTGATAACATAACTAAACAAATTTTATCTTAGCTTATTAACCTTATTAACCAACCTACGAGAGATCAGAATATTTCAGATGATCTTTGGAGAGCAGTAACTAAAAAAATTACTGTTGTAATATACTGTTCTGACCTTAGCAGTTCAGATTACTTGAGTCTGTGCAGGGAATTATTACTGCCAAATGTAAATCTTGTAACCAGCACACCTCAAAATGTTACTGTTCTGACTACTTTTAAATAATTAATGATTACAAAATTGGAATTGGCACAACAGTTTTGCTGTCATAGGAACTGATAACTCTTGACACAGTTTTTATTCTCAGTTAATGGTTTGTAAAATGATTGCCACAATGATTCTACTACCATAGGTATTGCTTAACTTTTAAGACATTTTTTATTCTAAAATGGCTGACCAGCTAGATAAGTAAGTCCCAGATGGTAAAGTTATTGTAAAGGTATGGCAGATGAGAAGCCCACTCAGATCTAATGGAATAAAACCACAAACTTGTTAGAAAAAAATATATTTTTGGACTGCATATAGAAGGTACTCAACCACTTTGAATAAAGATGGATATAGAAATACAAAGTTGATGCGAAGGAGGAACATTAGTTGGACTAAATACAGACATGAACATAAAATTGTAGTATATAACAGGGATAAGAAAAAAAGCAGTCTTTAAGTATTTGATAGATAGTATTAAATGTCAGGCCTTGGCAGATTTTTTTTAAAGCTGAGACTGTCACAGTTACAGACCCTAATGACATTGCTGAGCTTTTCATTGAGTCTATGAACCTATGAACTTTCTTCAAGGATTGCACTGATATAATTTAAAACCTTAGTTTAACTGCTCTCTCCAGGCTTGATCCTGCTGCAATAATCACAGATGGCATTATATTCCTTACTTTGGATAATATTAGAAGTAATATATCTGTAGAACCTGGCAGCCTTAATAGTTATCTTCATTCCAAGATTCATAAGACTATCATTCACTGTCTTGCTTATTATTCCACAGAAGTCTTAGGTCTAGTTTTGTACTAGCAATTTAGAGGAAGACAACAGTGGACCCTCTCCCAACATATGATAATTTAACTAAATGTGCTAACTAGAGACACATATGTTTTGAGAAATATCTGCTAGGTTTATTCTCTTCAAACCTTGATGATGACACACGATATTAGTTAACATGGTTTTATAAAAGGATGATTATACATCACCTGTTTAATTAATTTCTTTCTTAATTTGGTAGATAATGTTGACCTTGGTATTCCAATGTATTTTGTGTAGATCTTTCTGAAGCTTTTCTTGCATGGCACAGTAACCAGTTATTGGCATGTTAGTAACTGTGGGAAATCACAGTTGTATTATTTGCTGGATTCAGAAGTGGCTGTTGTAACAAATTTGTAGTTTAAGAATTAGAAATTCACTTTCTATACCAAAATCACTTCCAAGGAAATCTACAGGGCTGCAGTGTTGGACCATTTTCAGCTTAATGTTATTTGCCATATTTCCATCCAAAAATCAGATTTGGACTAGTAAGGTTGCTGATGATTCCAAAGTGGCTTCCATAGTGACCAGTCTTACCGATGCTCAAATTCGTTAACAACCAGCAATGACCCACTTATAATAAAATTGAGTTCAATTGTCAAAAGTATTTTGTCTTGCATTTGCATCATAATAATGGGGAATATTATTTTTTCAATAACCAAGTACTTCCTATTGATAATTTTGCCAGAGATTTTGGAGTTATGGTTGAGATAACTTTACATTTTGAAACTAATACCAAAAAGAGAATCAGAAGGTACTTTACCATTAAGGATATTTTACGTCCTAATATATCAAGACATCCCTTCTGTTATGATAATGATGTTATGCCTCGGTTAATTCACTTTTTAAGTATGCCAAACCCTTTTATTCATATAGCATTAGGGATATGAGATGGCTATAGCACATGAGGATAGTTTTACTAAAAAAAAACTTAAGTAAAGGGTAAACCAATAAGGTTGAATTTGTTCTTTATAAAGTTGCAGAATTTATAAATGGAATTTGATGCTCTCCTACAAAAGTTATCACAATGAACTTTAGTTGGTACTATGGGAATTAGGCTTAAGACACAATTTCTTTTGTACAAGAAATGACCACTGTCACTCGTCTAGTCAGGATGAAGTAGATGAACACTGTGGGCTCTGTTCAAGCAGCTTTATTATACACAAACATAAACATATATACAAACAAGTTGTCTCTTGCATAGATGTTCACACTCAGGCTGTACTCACAAAATGGCACTGAAGCTAGCACCTGCCTGTTATTTATATGTACTTTCAAGTCTTAGAAATGCTTCTTAAAGGTACAACACATATGTTATTCCACATCCTCCCTCTTTGAGAAATTACATTGACAACACTGACTGACATGCTATAGGTACAAAGTAATTTTCCCTCATCCAATTATACAAAACTATATATATATATATATATATATATATATACACACACACACACACACACACACACACACACACACACACACACACACACACACACACACACACACATACACACAAAACTACGTCCAAGTTGCTGTGTATCTCACACTGGGTCTGTAAATGCAATTAAATTGCGTGATATATAAATTGGAATTGGATTTAAAAACTGAGACAGTCTCTGCTGAATGTTCAACCTTAGGGACGTTATGAACATTATCAGAATCAATAGTGGGAATCAAGACACATTCTGGAACAGGAACCTTGTCTGAACCACTCTGAAAGTTAGAGTCTATATCATAGGAACATTGCTGTGATAAGGGTTCTGATACAGGAAGTAGATGTCTGAGATTTCTCCTGTACTCCACACTCTCAGACTTCACAAGATAGGATCTCAGCTCTTCACATATATTTGTTACTTGACCAGTCCAATCTGAAACCTTTAGCCATTTGTATCCTCACTGTCTCTCCTTCTTTCAATGGACAAAGAAATCTGCTCAATTTGTCGTAGCTGGATTTCTGGAAATAATTTTTTCTAAATAATTGGGCTTTGATTGCTTTGTTGTTTTTAGCTTTAGGCCTCAATAAACTGAAACTGATAGGCAATGTTGTTCTGGTTTGCCTAGATAGAAGCTGAGCAGGTGAGCGAAATATATTGTCATGTGGTATGTTTCTGAGAGTGAATAAATTCAAAAAGATATTGGTCCTCTCATGCTTTGACTTCTCAAGTAATTGCTTTACGCTCTGTACTGCATGCTCAGCTAGTCCATTTGACTGCGGATATTCTGGACTACTAGTAACATGTGCAAAGTCCCATTCTCTTGCAAATTTCTGAAACAACTGACTGGTAGATTAGGTACCATTGTCAGAGATAAGCTTTTGTGGACTTCCATGGACTGAGAAATGATGTTTCAGCTTGGTAATAACAGTAGTGGATGTTAGGTTAGGTAGTATATCGATCTCAAACAAGTTTGAATAGGAGTCTACCAGTAATAAGTAATGTTGATTGTTCCACTCAAATATGTCAGTGCCTACTGCTGACCAAGGTAGCTCAGGAACTTGACTTAGCTCAAGGAGTTCATTTTGCAAATGCGGTTTAGTACTATTGCATACTGAACAAGAAGAAAGTACTCTATCAATGCCATTTGCTAAAGAAGTCCAAAATACTTGCTCTCTTGCCCTTCTTTTGGTAGCTTTGGAACCTGGGTGACCACAATGCACAATCTGGATGTATTACTGTTGTAAGGAAGCAAGAACAACAATTTTAGGACCTTTGCAAATAATGCCATCTTCCATCAGTATCTCATCTCTGTAAGGAAAGTAGGGTTGCACTTCAGGTGGTACACTAGATTGCTTTGACAGTCATCCAACACTGATGTAGTGGTTGAACTTTTGGAAAATTGGATCAGTCTTTGCATGACCTCTTAGCTCATCAAGTCTTGTGGTAGAAAAAGTATGCACTTCCATGGCATTGAAGTCAAAATTTTCTGTGTCAAGCTGTTCCATTGTATTTCTGTGTGGCCTGGATAAGGTATCACCCAGATAAAGAAGTTTGCTTTTTGTATAGACCATTTTGAAGTTGTACTTTTGCAATGTAAGCATCATTATTTGCAATCTTGCTGGAGCTGAATGCATAGGCTTCTTTAAAATAGTAACCAAAGGTTGATGATCAGTTTCAATATGAATATCTCAACCATAGATATAATCATGAAACTTGGAACATGTAAACACTATTGCCAAAAGTTCTTTCTCCATCTGAGAATATTGCATTTCAGTTTGGGTAAGCATTCTAGCTACATAGGCTACTGGTCTACCCTCTTGAATAATAACTGCACCAAGACCAAATTATGAAGCATTGCAGGAGAGAGTTACTGGTTTGTTGACATCATAGTATCTTAATGTAGGTAGAGTAGCAATTTTCTGCTTAAGGTCTTCAAATGTTTTCTGGTGATGTTCTAACCATGACCATGTAACATTCTTATATGTTAGCTCTCTCAAAGGTGCTGTCAATTCACTGAAGTCTGGTATAAACTTACCTAAATAGTTGACCATACCAAGAAAACATTGTAGAGCTTGTACATTACTGGTCCTAGCATCTCAAGAATGTCTGTTTGCTTGGACAGGTCTGGTCTCAAGCCATTTCTAGTGAATAAATGACCTACATATGTAACTTCTGGTAGTCTGAATTTATACTTTAGAGGGTTAAGCTTTAAGTTCACTTCATGTGCTCTGTCTACAACTCTTTTAAGGTTTTGGTTATGCTCTGCTTCACTATTGCCTCCGACCAATAAATCATCTACTATTGTGGCACAAGGATAACCTGAAAAAAATTTCTCCATTACACACTGAAAGACTTCACTTGCAGAATTTATTCCAAACGGCATTCTAAGATATCTGTATCTTCCAAATAGGGTACTGAATGTAATCAGTAATGAAGATTTGCGATCAAGCATCACTTGCCAAAATGAACTGTTTACATTCAAGACAGAAGAAACACTGGCATTTGTTATTAGAGCTGTGACGTCTTCAACTGTATGCATGGGATGATGCCAGCTTTTTAATGCTTTATTCAAATCTTTTGGGTCAATGCATATTCTGATTTCATCTGTGCCTTTTTTGTGAGCTGCTACCATGGATGATACCCATTCGGTAGGTACTGTAACTGGACAAATTACACCTTGCTGCGCCATTTTGTCCGACTGAGCTTTGACTTTATGTTGCATAGCTATCAGAACATTTCTTGCTGGTCTGACTAGTGGCCTGATCTCTGGGTCTAACTTCATAGAATACACAACTGGACGTTTGCCCAACTTGTCATCGAAAACATCAGCATACTCTGAGAAAATAGTGTTAGTGAAGCTGGAACTGGGATATGTGATTATTTGATTAACTTCTTTGGTAAAAGAAAGCAGATTCATTCTCAAACTGTCTCTGAGACCAAATAATGACTGCAGAGATCTTCAAACTATATAGAATAACAAGCTGTAATAGTTCTTGGCCACATAACATGAAAGCACTACAGCGCCCTAGGTTTGAATTTCTTCACCTCCATAGGCAACAAGTTTTGCACAACTGCTCACATTTAGTTGTTCACCAGCTCTCACATTAGCAAATGTATCTAATGACATAACATTACACTTAGAGTCTACATTTAGCTTGTTAGATTTACCATTGATCTGGACAGTACAAAGCATGTCACTCTTTGCCAATAAATCTATTGCATCTATCTTTTCATGAATCACTGATACACCATCTACTTAGAAAGCAGACTTGCAGTTCGACTTGATCAATTTGCTTTTTTGAATGACCCTTCTTTTTAACAGTATGAGGCTTACTTGATTTGCAAAATCTTTGAAAATGGTTCCATTTCTTACATTTATGGCATTGCTGACCAAATGCTAAGCACATTTCTCTTTTAGACTCGTGGTTGACACCACAATTGCAACAGTTAACAATAAAGCTTGACTTGGGTTTTGCTGATTCACCCTTGTACAGAACTGAGCATGCTACATTAACTGAAGTAGTCTTAGAACTTGCTGGAAAATTACGGGACCTCCCAGAACCCCCCCCCCCCAGAGGCTGCAGCTGCCATGTGCTTAGGTCTGTTTCTGCCTGCCATGTGTTGCATGCTGTCTACATGTGCTCTGGAGCCAGCTGAAACCATGTTCTTATCACTTGCAAGCATATTTATGGACTTTTCTGCAACTTCATGAATTTGACAAATCTCAGTAGCTTTGTTTAGCATTAAATCACTGTCATGAAGCAAAATCTTTCTTACAGCAGCATTATTAATACCACATATGAGCCTGTCCTTTATTAACTCATCTTTTAAGTCACCAAACTTACATGTTTTAGCTTTGTTTCTCAGGTCAGTAATATAAGCTGCAAAAGTTTCTCCTTGTTTTTGATCTCTTGTGTAAAACAAATGCCTCTCTAACATAATATTGGTCTGGGGGGTTGCACATTTCTCTAAATTCGCACTTCAAACACTCAGTGTCTTCCCTTGATTCAGCCTGTACAACAATATGATGATTTCCCCTTCACCTTCATATACTGTTGTTGGATATACAAATGAACGCTCTCTTTCTATGGCCTCTGACCCTGCTAGATTTAGCAAAATGAATGCCCTGGTGCATGCATCTTTATCAGAATAAGCTGCTTGTATGAATATATCATACTCTTGCTCAAACATTCTCCAATTCTCTGCAATATTCTAATCAAATACAAGTGGTAGTGGTTTTCGAAAACTGTCAGCCATATTAATACATCTCAGTAAAGACTTTTGCCAGTATGCACAAACATACACACACACACACACACACACACACACACACACACACACACACACACACACACACATGTACATATGCCTGAAATGTATGCCAGTACTTGTAACTACACTCAATAGCACAACAAGCCTCTGTATAACTGAACTTTGCATAATACTCTTGAAATGACCTCTTATCAGTGTAAGAAACATGCAAATAACTGCACTGTGTGAAAAAAACTGGGCAGGAGAAGCTCAAATTAAGAAACATTTCGAAGTAACTGCACTTTGCGAATAAACAATACACAGCACACTGAAATTTCCCCAAAATGGCTGTACTTTGCTAAACAACTCTGTATAGTGCAAGAAACACATTGTAATGACGGCACTCTGTGAATAGACACACCCAGCACAAAAAACGTTTCAAAATGGCTGTATCTGACTGCAGTTTACGAAATAGTGGCACTTTGCACACAACAAACTCTTTGGAATAAATGCAAAGTAATAAACACACACTGTAGCAGTTTTACATACTTTGAGATACTTTGAATAACTCCAGTTATACTATTCAGAGCTCCAATCAATGCGGAGTTGTAGTTTATGCCAAAACACAGTAATTCATCAAAAAATATGCAGCTGCCTTGCTTTATTTATACTCAATGTACACTTTTTTGCCATTTGTTATATTTGTTTTGCTAATTTAATCTCCTTTCATACCCATTATATTTTCTTGTGCTTATTTTAACTCTAAACATGCTAATTTTACTTTAAACATGCTTGTTTTGCAATTCTGAGGTAATTATGAACCCTTTATCTGCTTTTTTGATGCTCGTTTTATCAAATATTTCAAAAATTTATTTTAATTAATAAACTTTTTTTATGCTTCTCATTTGTTTAATAAATGTTTTTTTGTTATTCATTTGCTTAGTAATGTATTTTATGCCCTCAAAATGCTCCGTTTTATCTTGTTTATAAAATAAATTGTTCATGCAAGTTTTCATTACCTTTAGCTCATTTCTGGCCCTTTTTTTTTTGCATTCGTTTCACTTAGTTTGCCTTCACTGTTAACTCTGCAACTCATGGCTCCGAATAGCAGTCTTTGGAATCCCGGTTCTGATACCATGTCGCTCATCTAGTCAGGTTGAAGTAGATGAACACTGTGGGTTCTGTTCAAGCAGCTTTATTATATACAAACATAAACATATATACAATCTAAAAATAAAGTGAACGGAACGAAGCAAAAGCAAGTATTCCACGTTTGTAAAAGTAAAAATCAAATAGATCCACATATAGAAAATCCAGGAATATTTATGAAACATATAATACTTCTATATATTCTGCATTCATAGATAGATTGTATTTAGAGTTTAGATGGAATTATATGTTTCATATACCTTTAAATGAAAAATGTTTTAATCGATTTTGATTTTAATTGAACTTAATTATTTGCTTAGATAAATCTGTGTATATAAAGACAATGTCAGTTTAGATGTTATGAGAGATCTGATGAAGCTACTTGCGAAAGCGCTTATCTGTGTCACAATAAATATTCCTGGATTTTCTATATATGGATCTATTTGATTTTTACTTTTATAAACGTGGAATACTTGCTTTTGCTTCATTCCGTTCACTTTATTTTTACATTTGTCATTATATTTCACGGTAACGAGCATATTCCAGGTCAGCAGCAGTTCTTTTGGATTGTTTTTTACTTAGTTATATATACAATTTAGTTGTCGCATGCATAGATGTTCACACTCTGGCTGTACTCACAAAATGGCACTGAAGCTAGCACATGCCCACTATTTATATGAATGTTCAGGTCTTAGAAATGCTTCTTAAAGGTACAACACATATGTCCTGCAACCACTATATGATAATTATTACAAATTCAGAAATATGGAAAATAATTTTACTAGACTATGGAAAAGCTCCCCTTTCTAATATGGTTAGCCTCTACATTTACAGACCTTAATACCAATTTAAACGGGTAAATTGGTAACAGGGTTATCAACCCAAATTCCCCATTTTTTTTCTTGTGATAAAGACTCCACTGTAACCTCTCATGGGGTTCTGTGGCAGCTATTCACTATCACATTGCAACACTGTAATTATTGCTTCAGATTACCTCTTTGCTGTGCTACGATTACTCTTTATGTTACAGGGTTATAGATTCATAGACATTCCAAGGCCATTTACTCTTATGACTATTTACACCCTGCCTATTGTCATGTCTTGCTTCCTTTCTCCAGGAGACCCATTCCAGTTAAACCCAGAGTAAATGTATGAATGCCTGTCTAGTTATCTAGGTTATATTTAAAGGAAGACAGCGAGTTACATTACTTAGTGAGGAGAGTTTATTTCAGAATTTTGAGAGGCACTGAGTTACAAACCTGTCTCTCCTCCATGTTGTACATATCTGTTTGTGAAGATTTAAGTGGGGCTTCTAGGCATGCAGAGGTACAGATGGCCCATGACAATCTGGTCTCTTATGTCACTGTAAGAAAGACAGAGATCTCTCCTCAAATGCTTGTAAGCCACTGAATAAAGGGATAGAGTTTCCTCTCTCTCTTGATAGTTGAGGGATTTTAGGCCTGTGATATTGTTTTAGGAGCCTTTGGGGTCTTTCTAATTGTTTGATATATTTACTGAGATACATCAACATGGGGACATTGTACTACGTAACTGGTCTGATGAATGCTGAGTATAAGGTAGTGATTACCTCTTTAGACCTTGAAGATATTTCTTTTGCATTTATATGATAAAAAGATTTCCTGACAACCACTGTCACATGATGAACAAAAGAGAGGGAATTATCAACCCAAATTTCGCTGACTACCTTTTCATTTTGTAGTGGTATGTTGTCTGTATAGTATGATAAGGGGAGGAGGAGGAGTCTGCCAAAAGTGACAATAATATACTTTTTAGCATTTAGTTTGAGCAAATTTTCAGTATGCCAAGAGTTTACCAGGGAGAGTTCAAGAAGAATGGTTTGGGTGTTAGAGGGTGACTTAACAACACATCCAGTTTGCAATCATTTGCAAATGTTCTTACCCAGCAGTCATTGATCTCTTTTTGGAGATCTGAGAAGTAAAGGCCAAAATGGAGAGATTCCAGAGCCGAGCCCTAAGGGAGACCACTGGCCACTTTCACACTTTCTGATGAGGCACTTGCAATTGTGTGTGTTTGGTCTCTCAGCCAGTTTGCTATCCATTGTGAGTCAGAAGAAATATTCACAGCAGAACCACCAAGGCATAGCTCATATAAGCCTTTAATAATAAAATATAGAGATAAAATATTAAAAACACAGTAAGAGTACGCAAGTAAATAAGGATAACCACTTTTGGAATATTTACTTCCTCAGATCCCACATTCATTCTGCTGCCAAGAGTTTAAATAGTAAAAAAGCACCAGTGGTATGGTTTCTCGATATCCAATGCCCATTCATGAGATCACCAGTATCTCATTCCATAAAGATATCACCAACCAATCCCAATGTAGGTATAGTGTTTCAGTTTCTGAGGAAGGAAATATCTGAAAGAGCTTATTATTATTTACTTGTGTACTCTTACTGTGTTTTTAATATTTTATCTCTATATTTTATTTTTAAAGGTTTATATGAGCTCTGCCTTGATGGTTCCGCTGTCAATATTTCTTCTGATTTGGATTACTTGTTCTTCGGTGGGACTTCTGGTTTTCTCTGTACTGTTTGTTGTAGTCATTGTACCATGTGGATCAGTTTTTGACACATTTAAGAAAAATACGCCAGCCCTGGGAGCTACAGGGTGAAAGTGCTTAGTGTTTTTCTGCAATAAAGCTTGTCAAGTGTTACAGCTCTGTACAGATCACTTTTTGAAACTCCTGGTGCAGAAACTGGACAGCTTTATCAATGATTCCTGGCAGTTTTGGATTCTTTGCAGTCTTTTACTTCAGACACTTCAGCACTCAGCATCTGATGAAGTCCAGTAGTGACGAAAACGCTGAGTGAGAAGGCGTTCATTGTGTATTTTTTTGCGTGGCTTACTGTGTTTTACTGTGGATTAAAACGTTTAAAACCAATTTTGGAAGAGGTTCTTTTGCTTCACTTCCAGTTCCAGTTTTTGGTTGGTTTTTGACACATTTAGTTTCAGTATGATGCCAGCATGGGGAGTGATGGCAAAGTCCTTGGTTAGTTCAGGTTATTCCATTTGTACTGCACTGTCATTGTCTACAGACTTCCCAATGCTTTCAAAGAAGTTAACCAGATTCATTAGACTGGATTCTCCTTAACAAAACCAAATTGTTGGGGAAAAGTTGAATAAAATTGTTGGTATCAAGATTAATGAGATCAGTTATAATGCATTCTGTGGTCTTGCAGATGAGGTTTGTAAGACTGATAGATTTGCAATTAATTTGGTTGGCTGTAATGCCACCCTTATGGAGGGGCATCTTGACAGCAGTGTGCCACTCATACACATTGGGGATGAAACCAGTAAACTTAGGTTAAACAGTTTAAGGAGTAGGTCTGCAAGGATGTGATTAACACTATTAATTAAGCAAACAGATATGTTATTTTATTTTATTTATTGTAGGTTTTTTAACTGGGTAAATGGTCCAAAGTTCTTTTACAGCCATGACCTGGGCCAATGGGACAAGACAAACAATGAATATGAAGTATACGCATATGTAGAACAGCAGCTATAAAATAATTATTTGGCAGTTATAAGAAATAAAAAATAAGTATGCAAATAAAGTCTAGGAATATCTAAGTATATCCAGTATTGGAGGTACAGGTGTTCCAGTTTATTGTTAAGTAGTTAAAGACATCCAAATCACAGATTTTTATTTATTTTTTTTTACAAAAAGGGAGATTGTTTAGAGCACTGAGTAGTCTTACATGGTTATCAGGGGGCAAAAAAGCAGTCTGTAAAAAGATACTATATAATATTTAATCCAATGTAGAACAATCTGTACTTCAGTGAATTCAGTTTGTGTGTCTCTAGGAATCTGCTTGGAGACAATATATTCCTTGACAAATATGGAGACTCCACCACAGCTGACATCGGATTAACATTTTTTGCAGGAGTAAGCAAATGCTAGTATTTCTGTGATACCAAATCCACTTGAATGCTCCTACTATTCATATAACAGACATTTGTAATTAAGTTCTTGTGAATCAATTATTTATTTCTTTATTTATATTTATCCTTTGTTGACTAGGTTAGTCCCATTAGGCTGATAACCTGTTTTCAGGGGATACCCAAGGTGTTTTTTATACTTCTGAGTAAATTTGGCCAGGGCATCAAGGACCTTCCCATAGATCACCATTGTTATGAGTAGAAGCCATATTGAAGGATCACTTCCTGTTTCCATTCCAGGCATAGAGGTGGCCCAGAGAAACAGGGAGGCAGATGTTGGAGAGAGAGAAGGAGATGATGGAGTAGCAAAAGAAATGAAGGAGAAACCAAATAATGAGTCCAGCAAATGTGTACAGGATTCTGAGGAAATGTTTCAAAGAAAGATGTGTCAGCAAATGATGACTGTATAATTACATTACTCCAGTCAAGAGAGTTGCAGGATAATTTACTTAAAGAAACAGTGGTGCAGAGTGAACCAGAAAATGAAGGAGATGTTTTCTGGGGGGATGTTATAGAAAAAAATAAACAGGAGGATGCAGAGACAACCCTGAAAAATAGTTTCCAGTCAAGAGAGTTGCAGGATAATTTACTTAAAGAAACAGTGGTGCAGAGTGAACCAGAAAATGAAGGAGATGTTTTCTGGGGGGATGTTATAGAAAAAAATAAACAGGAGGATGCAGAGACAACCCTGAAAAATAGTGGTGGGATGGAAAAAAATATATGCAGAGAAAATAAAAGAAGGCAAAAGTAGAATAGCAGAAAATAAGGCATAAGAAAATGAAAAACAGAAGTGCGTGGTATGGATTCAAAGTAAAGAAGACAAATAAATGGACAGGTATGTAGTGTGGGACAATTTAATAGCTCCTTTAGGTGTAAAAGCACATGAGATAAGAGCATTTATTCTTATTAAAGTGACATTTTATGACATTATATTTGTGACTGTTCTTTCAATGGAATTTTTTCTTGGAGACTATGGAAAAAAGAAAGACTGCTACCCATGGAATCGTTATGTGATAAAAGCATTTAAAAAGTAAACAAAAAAGAACATTCATGTGCAATTTTGAATATTGAAAGAACATTTGAAAGCTTTATGTAAGGAAGAACTGGACATTGCAAAAGTTTATGACAAAAGGGTTTATGGACTTTTGGTTGGTATTGTAATATTAATTTAAAAATAGAAATGGAAAAAAAAATTATACATACACCAAACATGATAAATGTGGAGGGGACTAGGAATGTTGTAAAATACTGAGGACAACCCAAAACTTTTTTTTTTTGTGAAAAAGAAGGACATTTGATAAGTAATTATGACAAAAGAAAATGTTATATTTGTGGTGAAATGGAACCTGAAGCAAAAAATATGAATTGAAATGTTATAAATGTAACACAATTGGATATTTATGGTTACATTGAAAAAATAAAATAACAGTGAGGAAAAAAGGAAAATAAAGAGAAGAAAATGAACAATGAAAATACATTTTAGAAGCAGTAGAAATAGAAGAAAAATAGATGAGAAAAAAAAATAGTAAAGAGGACATAGAATAAGGTTTTGAAATAAGTAATGAAGAAGATATAAATGGTGGTAGTAAATGGGGAGAAAAAGAATTCTCTTGGTAAAAGGTAAAACACAGAAAAAGAAAATTTAAAGGGATAAGTACAAAAGAAAAAAGAAAGGAAATGGCTGAAAAAGAATGCATACATCTAAAGATTGGGACTTGGTATAATGGTTAAGGTGTTTGACTCACAGACACAAGGTGTAGTGTTTGATTCTCATCTTTGAGAAGGACACTGGACTTACAAAAGGGGTATGTATAGGACTGAAACAGATTATTTTATAGTACCAGAAATTTAGATATAGAAGAAGGGGAGGGAGTTGAAACAGGATTTTCTGATTATCTTGCAATATAGAAGAGATAAAAGAAAATAAGGAATGTATAAAAACAGGTAAAGGAATAGAAAGGATAAATGTGAAAGCATGGAATGAAGAAGGAAGAGATTAGCAATACAGTTATGGAGAGATCATATTACTAGGAGAACATTTTATAAAAATCTGTCTTATGGTCGATGACTTTTAAGGAAAAATATAAAAAATGTTTTTACAGTGGCAATATGATCTCAGAAAAGTAGAAAAAGAAAAAATACAAAAGAAAATATAATGAGGCATTGGAAGATTTAGAACACAATGACAGAAAGTACTTTGACAAAGAAAAAAGAATTATATGAAAAAAATCAAGTAAAACACAAGAACTGTTATATAAGCAAAGATATTTTTACAATAAAAAAAAAGAAGCGTTGAGTTGACTATTAAAGGAAGATGATAATGTAATGAGAGAAATAAAAAATATGAAATGAGAAATATGAAGAACTTGGGAAAAAGTTTATGAATAGTGAAGTACGATATGTACAAGAAATGTTTAAAGAAAAAAGAAGATAATGAAAAAACATTGAAAGTGAAAAATCTAACAGAAAAAAGAGAATAAAGAGTTGGAAAGGAGATTTATTTAAATGAGCTAGATAAAGTATTAGGACAAGTAAATATAGATTTAGCTGCAGACCCAGATGGAATACAGTAGGAAATGTATAAAAATTTCAGGAATTGGCAAAAAATATATTTTTAAATATTTTGAAAGAATGGTTAAATGAAGGCTTTGTGTATAAATAATTATGTAGTAGAATGCTTGAATTCACATGGAAGAAGGAAGGTAGAAGAGAATTAAAAAATGGAGACCTATAGTATTTAATAATAATGATTATAAGATCTTTATGAAAATAATACAAAAGAGATTTGAAACGAAAATGCAAAATAGTATGGAAGATAGCATATGTAGTATAAAGGGTAAGGGTTGTCAAGAATTATTAATGATATTTATAGAAATTATTAATAGAAAAGAAGAAGCAAAAATCATGATAGGAGACCTTAATAAAGCATTTGACACAACTGGACATGAGATCTTATGGGTAATAATGAAAGAATATAAGTGAGAAAGTTAGGAAATTATTTATGTCAGTATGTAGTAATAATAAAATCAAAATAACTGTAAATGGCTGGTTAAGCCAAGAGATAGATATGAAGAGTGGTATAAGACAGATATGTCCAATGAGTTGTATACATTTTGCATTAGTTATGAATGTAATAGTATGTGAAATAAATTGCAAAATGAAGGAGGTCTGGCATTTAATACCTGAAGGTTTAAAAATTCCAGTTTTATTATCATATGCAGATGACATTCTAATAATTACAAAAAATAAAAACTGGCTACAATTACTAATAATTGTCATAAATGAGCATCTAAAGATGATGGGGTGGCTTTAAATAAAGAGAAAAGTAAAGGTTTAGGTGATGTAGTAAAGATTGGGGGTATATATTTTACAATGAATGAAATTTCTATGTTAGGTATAAAATTTAGGAACAAAGATATAAGTAGAAATCAATAGGAAACAATAGAAGAAAAAGCAAACATATCTTTTTGGGAGTACATATAAATTATTCAGAAAAAAAGACTATACTTAGCAAGTCTATTTATGTTGCCAATAGTATTTGAAAAGGAATTATTGCAGATCATTTTTCATTAAAATGGGGTTCTAGATTAAACCCAGTAAAAAGAGGAGCTTTGTATGTAAATAAAGAAGAAGGAGGTTTAGTGTTAATTAACCCAGTGGTATATGCTACTTCATTAAATTTGTACAAAGTGTTAAAGTGGATAAATGAAAAAGATGAGAGATTGGTAGTAAAATTGTATAAGTATAAGTACGATAAATTTTGGGGTATGGCAAAAAAGAGTAAAGGATAAAACAAGTGTATAAATGAAGAACTAACATGTTACCATAAAAACATATTTTTGTGGAAAATAAAAATTGATCATATAGCAAAAGATAGAAAAGTATGGTATAAGAATGTAATGATAAAACCCTACTACATAAAACCATGGGAAAATCTAACATGAAAAAATTAAAGCTATACAAATAAGAAGCAAATGGTGTAATCAGAAAGTAGAATGTCAAGATTTTTTTGTGGGAACTGGTAATAGATAAATTACCTGTAAAAGGTAAAATGTCATATAAAAATAAAAGTGAAACAATATGTTTACATTATCAAGAAAAAAGAAACTATGGAACATGTGTTTTTGAAAAATAAAAGAGTAAAAATGTTATGGGGAAAACTATGTAAAGAAGATTTTTTGAAGATATTAAAAAGTGGATAAAATAAACATGGATATGATTGAATATGGATATTATAATAACAGACAAAGAATATGTTAAAAGAATAGATAAAAAAATTTAGGTTATATGAAATGAAACAATAAATGAAATTATGTTTAATGGTAAATGGATTTTAGTAATAATGTTAAGTAAAATCAGATGGTGGTTATCGAAAAAGGAGTAGGGGGTCTAATAGGGATGAAAATTTACTATGATTGCAAAGGAAATTATGAATATGTCTAAACAGATTTGCATATTTATATATTTGTACATATGTAAATATTTGTAGATATGTAAATAAGAGTTATTTTGCATATGCTACTCTTTTTTGATAGGTGCTGTGGGGTCTTTTACATCCACTTGAGCTACCACCAACTCAAGCAGATGGGGTCTCAGTTTAACATCTCATCAAAAGGACAATACACTCAGTAGTGCAGCACCTCCCTTAGAGGAGGATATGGCCTTCAGTAAAAGTGTAACTATCAACCCTGTTTTTGATGTTTATCTTGGTGTTACATACACTATCAGTCTGATTGTTACACTGTAATATTTTCTCTCACACATTATAACTTTTTTCCCTTACTTTTACTGCTGATCTTACCATTCAGCTTTGTCATTAGTGGCCCAAGGACCCTCATCCCCTTTTTACTAGTATACTTCTATATACTACCAGACGTACTAATCCTTACCACCATAATACTTGCCCTGCAGTAATGGTATATCTCCGCATACTACCAAAAGTAGTAATCTTACCACCATAATGCTACCAGACGTACTAATCCTACCACCATAATACCTGCCCTGCACTTGTGGTATACCTCCACATACTACTAGAAGTACTAATCCTACCATCATAATACCTGCCCTGTAGTAATGGTATATCTCTATATACTACCAGAAGTATTAATCTTATCACCATAATGCCTTCCCTATAGTAGGGGTATACTTCTGCATACTACCAGACATACTAATCTTACCACCATAATGCCTGTCCTGTAATGGGGTATATCTCCACATACGACCAGAAGAACTAATCCTACCATCATAATGCCTGCCCTGTAGTAGTGGTATACCCCTGCTTGCTACGAGAAGTACTAATCTTACCACCATAATGCAAATAAGGAGTGAAAAATGTGTTTTAACCTGGTATGTTAACTCAGATCCAACAAAGTGTATGTAGTTATACCATCTGCAGTGTGTAGCATTAGAATAATCCAGAAAAAAAATGCTAGCAACCTTAATAGCAGATACCGGAAGGTGATTAGGTACAGATGTGTTTTCATTCAAAGAAGCCCTCTATCTCAATGTGTGGATTATTATTCCAAGTTCCCCTAAATAAACAGACAACAACTGAAAGCAAAACGGGCATTTAAGTCCATATTCTTGAAGCATGGTATACCTTAGTAAAACAACCACATTTAGTTTGCGAGGAAGATGGCAAGCTGTTTATAAGAAACTGTTGACATCTTTGTAAAAACAATACACAAAACTGCATTATTAAAAATGTCTTTGAATCTGTAGAAAGATACAAAGATGAAATGAGATGGCTTCAATGATAACCATGTCATGTGGTCCTCAGAAGTTCCAGAATATTCTTTCAGAATACAGATCTCATGGTGGTCAGACCATATCTCCTGTCTCTTGAGTTTTATTGATTAAACCTCCAGATATGACAGTACTGTATACTCTTCCTAAATCTAACAGTTGGATATGTCATGATTGCCAAGAAACATGAGAGATTTTATCCATAACTTGCGCACTGTAGTCTGCATTTCTTACTTGAGTAAAACTGCTTAACAGTCACATTATTGTGAAACTGTTCATAAACTTTCCAGATATCCCTTACAGTAGAATATGTACTTTTAACCCTAAACAGAAGTTTGACATACTTTGATGGAATTAATTCCAAGGCTACCAGATATATGCTGAAATTATCAGCAAATGGTACGCAATTATTGGAGTTCAGCACAACTCCTAGATTCACTCCACTGTACAACAGCCATTATTTGGCGGCATTATTTTGAAGCTACCATTGTAACATTTGTACTGTTTGTCCATTTCTTATTTAACTAAGTCAACACAGAAGGAAGGAAATCATCTGTGGTGATGAATGAGCACGAAGGTTTCATCATTTTATATGATTGTAAGTTGTCATTATCGCATATTAATCAGACCAGTTGTTACAAATGCATGCTGCAATTGTTAACATCCCTACCTCAGAATGCTTGGTAATCTGGTTTGTTTCTCTGCTAAGGTGCCTTCTGTGCACAATCTGCATGTTGCTCCTGTATCCACTTGGGATGTTGCTTGGTGTTAATATTTCCTGTCACATCCCAGACATGTAGGTGAAGTGGTGACACCCTAAATTAAACATGGTGTGTGTGTGTGTGTGTGTGTGTGTGTGTGTGTGTGTGTGTGTGTGTGTGTGTGTGTGTGTGTGTGTGTGTGTGTGTGTGTGTGTGTGTGTGTGTGTGTGTGTGTGTGTGTGTGTGTGTGTGTGTGAGCGTCTATGCATGAATGCATGTGTGTGTGAGTGAGAGAGTGTACATGTCTGAATGCCAGTGTGTGCATGTGTGTCTGTGTATATCTGACTATCTGTATCTGTGCATATCTGGGAGTGTTTGTATGCTTGTATTTCTTGTAATGCCTAGCGTCCTGTCCAGGACTAATTTCACTACCTTGTGTGAAATGAGTGTCTACATATACTTATCATTCTGAATTGTTTAAAGTGGGTATTGGAAGATGAATTAATGAATGAGCTCTTACAAATAAAATTTAGGAAAATAAGTAGAAAGAAGCTTGAGTCAGACAGCAGAACTTTAGCATTGTTACATTTGTGACTGGAAATGTACACTATTTACTTATTTCATCTCACATCAATTCAAGTTAAAACAATGTGAACTGCTATGACAGTTATTATCTCAACTAAAATTGTATTGTGGCATTGTTTCTTCAGAGTAGTGCTGATTTTACCATTAGCAACTTTCATGTAGTGCTGGACATATACTTATTCATAGGTTCATAGGTGTGTACTAGGCTAATGGCCCTGCAGCCTTTACAAGCCTAGCCCAAAAAACTTGCCCAGGCACAGTGCCACCTGATGTTAGCTCACAGTGCCCATATCAAGTAGTGCAGCTGGAATGATCCCGGGAGTGAACTTCCTGTTATCCATCCACTTATCAAGATTCCTCTTGAAGAGGGCCAGTGAGGTGCTCTGCTTGACATGAATGGGAAGCTTATTCAAAAGTATGAGCAGTCTATGGGGGATGAACCTGTCCCTCCAGCATGTTCAATTAATTGTGGTAATGAGGTTGTGATCTCTGGAGTGTGTGGCACAGGGAGATTGGGATTTCTTTAGGTGTAGCATTTCAAATAGGGCTGGGTCAAACATGGCTTTGTAACTCAAGCAGAGATCACCTCTAAGTAGACGATAAGAGACTGAGAACAGCTGAAGTTTCTTGAGTCTGTCCATGAAGAGCATGTGTTTAAGGCCTAGGATCCTTTATTGTGAGGTACTTTTGTGGCCTCTCCAGCTGTTGTAGGTGTCTGATCAGGTACATGCCAAATGGGGCATTATATTCGATGACTGGTCTAATGAGGGATGAGTAGAGAGGGATGATGATCTTTTTCTTCCTGGATGCAAAACCTTTAGTTATAAGATGTGCCACGTAGAAGGACTTTCTGACCACAGTGGCAATGTGGTGGTCGAAGGTGAGGTGGCTGTTCACCTGAGTACCCAGATCTCTTATGGCACCTTCAGTTTTCAGTGGTAATTCATGGGAAAACAAACGGGTACGTTGAAAATGACAAACAGGTAAAAAACGGGCACTGCAGCATGTCGAAAGCACAAACCAGCCAAAACTTAATAAAACTGTTTATCTGAAGCGCTTTTCGTTTGCTAAAATAAGCAAATTTCTTCAGAAGCAATTTTTAACATTTAAAAATGTATAAATAGACACAGCTGCTGCTATTAAGTCTATCACAGCTCTCCCTTTACTTAACCACTTTCTTAAAGTCATCTTAACTACATGCAAACCTAACACTGGTAAATATAGCTTATACAGCTATCAACACTATACAAAATGCCAAGATGTCATACTTTCAACAAAATATCAACAATAGAAATAAATAATATAAATAAATAACACAGTCTGGTAAATTTGGAAAAAATATATACTATACCTAGTACATACAGTTTAAAAGCCATAACTAAATATTACTAGTCACGGCATCATCGCCTTAGACTCTAACTTAAGAATACTACTTATGGAGCATGTTTCATTCAACTCAGGATAATTATAGGCATTTAATTTGCTCTGCCATACTAATTCTAGCTCTTCTAGATGTAAGGGTGCTGGGCCACCACTTATATCTAAATTAACCTGGTCTATGACTGAAAATTTAAATCTATGATCCATATAAGACTGGACATGCTTGGCTAAAGCGTTGTCCTGCTTTTTCTTACTAATGGTATACTGATGTTCATAAATCCTTTCTCAGAGCCTATGCTCCGTTTTGCCTGCATAGAATGCAGGACAACATTGACATGTCGCTATGTAAACAGCCATCTTCGAGTTGCAATTAAACCTTGATCTTAGTCTAATGTGGAAACCACCCACTGTTACTGAGTGTATATTATCCACAAATTTGCAATAATTGCAACTTTGGCATTTGAACATCCCTGAAATCTTTGGGTAAACACACCGTTGTTGTTCTAATATATCTTTCAGATTCCTGCCTCTCCTGAAAGTTACCCGAGGTCTATCACCCATTTTAACAAAGATGGTAGAGTTGGTTCTAAACAAGCCCCAATTTTTCTTAATAATATCCAAACAAAAATAACTATGCAAGTTGAATGTGGTAATAAAACTTATTTCAGTTTCTGTATTAATTACAGGGCTACATACTATGATGTCAGTAGAGTCTAACACTGAACTAGCCAGTTCAGTGGTCGATTGTTTAGACCCCAACAAAGGTTTATATATCCTATTAAGTCTCTTGTAATGAACTTCCTTTATTATGTCATCTAGTAATCCCACTGGGTGCCCTCTGTGCAGAAACATGGATTTCAGTACTTGACATTCTTTTACAAAATCCTGATCGTTACTTACAATCCGTGCAGCTCTCACTAGTTGCCCTTTAACAACAGAGCGCTTCTGGTAATGAGGATGGCAACTTGAAAAGTGTAAGAAAGAGTTGGAATAAGTACTCTTCCTACAGATATTAGCTACGTAACCACCTAAATCATTATTCTTAGATAACCAAATATCTAAGTATGCTATGGCTTCCTTATTAACGGTTGCTGTAAATTGTAGGAATTGAGTTGACTCATTAAACATTTGTAAAATGGAATTGCTTGTTTCAGCATCACCATTAAGCAGGATGAAAATATCATCCAAATAATGTGTGTAATAAATAATCGAATCCTTAATGCTTGTGTTCTTAAATACATATTCAGATTCCCAATGAGCCATTACTGAATTCGCTATACTTGCCCCACATGGGGAGCCCATAGCTACACCAACTTTTTGTAGGTAGAAATTTTCACCGAACATAAAGAAGTTGTTGTACACAATAATTTCCAGTAGTTCTGTAACCAATGCTATCTCATTAGCAGAAGCGCCATTTTTCTTTAACACGAGGCTTACCCATTCGATTCCTACATCTTGGGGTATACATGTGTATAAATCTTTCACATCGACTGTGAGGAAATTGTAATCCATGTTAAATTCCAAACTGTCAATTCTTTTAAGGAATGACAACGAATCTTTACATATTTGTTGTTCCTTGATCAAGTATTTTTGTAATATTGAATCCACGACTTTTGCACAAGGGTAAGTAGTTGAGCCTTGACCATCAACTAAAGGTCTCATAGGGGGGTTTACCATGTCCTTATGAATTTTAGGTATACCAAACATACAAGGATATCTAGGATACATGGTACACATATAATTATAAATATTATGCTCAATCCTCCCCTCTATCAACATATCTTCTATACTGTTCTTAGTAGAACTGTATGCTTTATTAACTTCCGACCTAGAACTCACAACATATGCGGGATTATCCCGTAATAAAGTCATCCTTACAACATAATCTGCATTGTCAAATATCACCAGACCCCCTCCTTTATCTGATCTACAAATGCATATGTCTTGGGTTTTAATATACTCAAGACATTCATGTTCAAACTGGTTAATACTACATTTAGCAGTGGTAGGCAGCCCTCTTTTAATACTCTGCCTTATATCTAACTCGCATAGTTGTTCAAAAACTTGCAATAATGGATGTAAAGGGGGGTTAAACATGCTTGGAATATAGAATTGATTTAAATTGGGATCGTTGGAAGCAACACCCATCATTAAATTAAAATTTAACTTCCTGGTGAAGACTTTGATGTCAATAACAGTCTTCACCAGGTTAACCTTTTGTTCCGGGACGTAAGTGTGTACATACTCGTACAGTGCATTGGTGTATGATTCGGCAGTCATGCAGCTATTTTCCATTGGCATGGGTGCTGAGAAGTTAGCCATCTCTGATTTTCGGAGTCCAAAGTCGGCTTTAGAGAAGTTTTTCAGGGTGGTCACCTTAGTGGTAGGTAAGTAGTGGTAGGTGAGATGGAGATTTCCATGATGATCATTTTGTGGTCAGATTTAACCAGGAATGAACTGACTATAGATGTGGAGCAACAGTCTCCCATGATGGTGATAACTAGGTCGAGGATGTTGCTTCCTCTAGTGGGGGTCAGAATAAGCTTGTCCAGGGCATTAGAATTGATAAATTCCAGAAAACGTTGGGCCTGTACATTGATACTTGAATAGTTTTCCCAGTTGATGGAAGGGTAGTTGAAGTATGAGAGTATTGGGTTGTATCTTGATAGATTCCAGGGTGCTTAGGAAGTTGGCATGTGAGACTAGGGACATGTTTGGGGTTCTGTAGCAGGCTATGACTTGTATCGCCGTCTTACCCAGTGTTGTACCTGAAGTAACTCAGATGCATTATGCTGGGCTACCAGTCTAGAGGTGTGCATAACCTTTAGGAATATGGAGACACCACTGCCTTTGGAGCTTCCAGCCACATTCTGGTGCTGAAAGGTATGGAATGAGTTGTAGCCTGGGAGCACAGGGGTGCTTTCTGCCTCTTCAAACCAGGTCTCCATTACAGCACAGATGTCAACATTCTCCATTTTGAGGAGAGCTTCGAGTGAGTACATCTTGTGATTTAGACTTCTAGCATTGAGCAGTATGACCCTCAAATTGCATTTGTTTGTAGCTGTTACTGTTGTATTTTGGTCTTTGGAACACTGCCTAAAAAGGCACTATAGGGGTAGCAATAGCCTTAACCCGTACCAGGAATCCCAGGGGTGACAGATGCAGGCTGTCTCTGGCAAAGCATCAAGGTCTGTCGATCGTGTTGTCCCAGGCAGACAGATACTGGACCCCTTAGAATGACACCCGAAACTTAGCCAATTGTTGAAGTCAATTATTTTCTGCTTGTACTGTGGTATCATTCTGGGTGATGGTAGAATACTGCTCAGGGCTAGGGTCATACCTGCCTGGGCCACATCATCTGAGAGTTTCATCACATCTCTTTTCATGTAGTCCAGGGAGGTACGTCTCAGGTCATTCACACCCACATGGACAATGACTGAGTCATATTTGTACTTGTTGTGGAGTGACCTGAGTGCATGTGTTATGTGGCAGATCCTGGCACCTGATAGACAACTGACTGTCACGTTTTTCTTGTTCAACCTAGTGAGTGAGATATCAGTGTGTCTCACAAATGACTCTCCTATGATTAGTACATTGGGCAAAGTGCTTTGCCTTAAGGGCTTGAGTTGAGGGGCACACTGTGGTGGTGAGCTATGTGTTCTGGGGTTGTTGTTGCGTTGTGGTGGTGCGTTTCTGTCTCGGGGGTCTCTGTTGTTTGGATAAATTTTTATTGAGAGCCTCCGTGAAGGTGGGTGGATGGTTTGTGTTTCTATATGTGGGTTGTGATGGTTGGTGTTTTGGAGGGCTGTGTGAGTAGTGAGTTGCAGGTGTTGACTTTCTCCTCTTGACTAGCTAGTCCGGTCTTGGTTGGAATGTGCACTGCTTCCATTTTGGTGATATAAGTGCATCTGTCACAGGTATGAGTGTTGGGAGGTAAGAGGACAGGGTTGTCTGTGTACATGAGACAGTTGCCACACTATCTCAGAATGCCCAAGTGCACCAGGTTAGCTTCATAGGAATAGCTAGTGCTGATACTACCTAAGTGTGCTACAATAAATCCTACAAAACCCTGTTAAAGTGCAAGCCGATTAAGCTAATTGAAGTGCAAGAAGAAAAAGAGCAAGCACGTTCTAAGGGAAAAATTGAAGAGCAAACTTTCTGGCACCGGTAATAGTTTACCTCAGCTGAGCACCTTTGCACGGTGCATAAACATGGGCTTTTAAACTAGAAAGTTGAAAGGGATGGAAAAAATGCCCAAATGGCCAATAAACTACAATTTCTGGACCAGAAACCACTCCTCTTGTGGTAGATAGGCTACCTAGTGCTTACCACTCCCACTGATAAGCTAGAAGGCTTCCCTCCAACACTGAAAGGTCTGGTGGGCTCAGAAACTTACAAAACAGTCCTAGTCTGCAGGACACCAAAACTGGATCCATGGAGCTTAAACAAGTGCGAACCCACGTAAACACAGGCTTTTAAACCAGACAGTTGAAAGAGATGGAAAAACTGCCCAAACCGCCAATAAACTACAATTTCTAGGCCAGAAACCACTCTTCTTATGGTTGATAGGCTACCTAGAGCTTACCACTCCCACTGATAAGCTAGAAGGCTTCCCTCCAACACTGAAAGGTCTGGTGGGCTCAGAAACTTACAAAATAGTCCTAATCTGCAGGACACCAAAACTGGATCCACGGAGCTTAAACTAGTGCAAACCCACGTAAACACGGGCTTTTAAACCAGAAAGTTGAAAGAGATGGAAAAACTGCCCAAACGGCCAATAAACTACAATTTCTGGGCAGAAAACACTCTTCTTGTGGTTGCTAGGCTCCCTAGTGCATACCACTCCCACTGATACGCTAGAGGGCTTGCCTCCAACACAAAAAGGTCTAGGGGCCTCAGAAACTTGCAAAACAGTCCTGGACTAGGCAAGTCTGTATCTGGACTAGGCTAGTTACAGGAAAGGTTGGAAATAAGCTTGGAACTTTTTCCATTGAAAATCCCAAATATATTTAGTTGTTTTACCCATATGCCCACCAAATCCATGTTGACACACCTGCCAAAAAAACATACAAGACTTTATTACAATATTAGGTACACTGAGTCTGCTGACGTACATGCAGGAGCGTAACTCTCATCTATAAACTCTGCTTTTTAGGCCTCAGTTTATTGAGACTGATATGTAGCATTGCAGCTTAACCCTTAGAGACCTCCTTTGTGTTCCTCTGAGCAAACCATAGTATAGCTCTTTTGTATTTACAGTTCTTGAGGTCACTATGCGATGTCATGGTTAACATTCCCTTTCAAGGTTTTGTGAAAGGTTTCTGACATTTCCTGGCTGAAAAACTGCAATGGTGGTCCCTGTTTTCAAACAGGAGGGATAGGAGGATGTCTTTTGTATTATAAAGAGTTCACACTCTGCAGTCACACTAGAAATCATGTGATGGGTTGCTGTAATGAGAGTTTGCCCAGCATTCAAGTGATAGATTCAGCAGGAGTAATATGGATTGTGTCCTGACCATGGAAAACTGGATCAACTATTTTTACTTTCTATGATATTGGAGGGGATAAGTGAGTTTGTTAATATTATCTATATGTGTTTTGAGGGCTTGGGGAAGTCATATGTCTGTGTGCCATGCATTATTTTTTGTGGGAATTGTTACAACCTCCTTGGTATTTTCTCAAGATCCAAAGAAGTTATAGTCCTACTTTATTCATTCCTTATTAGACCCACCATTGAATATAGTATGCCCTTCAGCATGTACCTAATTAAGCACTTAAACCAGATTGAAAGACAGTACAGTTGTGTAAAATCTTACCATAACAGTAGATGTCCTTCTGTTCACTGTTGCAGTATTCTTAACATGATGGATCCCATGCCAAGGGCAGTCTGACATCTGGCCAGCAAACCAAAGCCTTAAGGTTATTGATACCCTGTACATCACATATATACTCCCCACACAAGGCATAGGGCATAAAGGTGTCATCCAGATGTATCATCCTCTGAACTTCTTTGCCTCCGGTCCAAATGCCATCTTTGATTGTCGGTCTGATCGCCCAAGATATTGCTGGTTACCTAGCCATTCAGATAAGTGCCCTGTTGTTGTTTTTTTTTTTTGTTTTTTTTTTTTTACTTATCCTGTCTGCTTTTAGCATAGAGACCATCTTGAGCACTGCAACAAATGGAAAGACAGCTTGATGTTTCCTCACCAAAAGATCTCATGAGCTACTCTGATAGAACAAAAAACTACCTTCTTCTCAGAGTTATATAGATTCTTTTGGGGTGATCTCTGCTTAGCCTTCTATGTTCTAAATGCCTCCAGCTAACTAGAACCAGTGATAAACAAACAGCTACTCTAGTAATGTAATCCTTAATTGTCATATCAACAACACCAGATGGCATGACAGGTACCTCATCCAACATATTCCCCCATTGCTAGACTGGACTACCCTTACCTATCAAGCAGAGTACCTAGAAACCCTTAAAATTGCCTTGATGAATATTCAGTGGAAAAGGTCAAGAATGCCTACTTAACAGGGGGGTATTGTTAGTCTCTCATCAGTACTGGGGGATGTGGCGGAGTTTCTTAAAAGCCTACTTGGTCATAAGTTCAGTAAGAGCTTATAAACCTATGAACAGAGCCACTGTTGCCTGCCATTCAGGTCTTGTATTCATAGAGTCATAGAAAGTACAAGGCAACTGGGCCCAGTGATCATTTATACCTTGCCAGTACCCACCATTAGACTTTACTTCCTTTTTAAAAACAACATGCCTGTCATACCAGGGGTGAATTTGTGGATACCCATCCAGTTGTCTAACTCATTTTAGGAAGAAAGTATGTTTCATTGCTTAAATTGGTATAGTAGTTTCTCCAAGAGAAGGGATAAGCAAAGTGTGATGACTCTGTCTCTCCCATGTGTTTTGTTAATTTGCTGAAGCAGGTTTAGATTTCCCCACTATTGACTGGGAATCCTATATGACACCAAATGTACAGGCACAGAGATTCCTGGATTTTGTAAACACAAACTCCCTGAACCAGATAGTCAATACACCAACCAGGGGTGCAGCCATACTAGACCTGGTCCTCACTAATATGGGAGAGTGCTGCACACCCCCTACTGTAATGTCTTCCCTGGTAAGGTCAGACCACAAAATGTTCTCCTTTGAAGTAAAAATAAAACCTGAAACCCCAACTAAACCTGAAATATTCAGGAACTACTCTAAGGCTAACCTCCTGCTACTAAGTGATAACATAGCAAAATTGCAAGCCCTCATAGACCCTGAGAACACTTCTGCCTATGCAGAACTTTTCACAAAAACCCTGTACAAGCATGCTAATAGCTGCATAGAGGCAGCTGTACCCACAAGGAAGAAGTACAGAACTAACAAAAAAACAAGCCACCCTGGTGGAATCACAAAATCAATAGGCTGTATAACAGAAGGAAGAACATCATGGCAGAAATTAGGAGGTGCAGCACCCAGCAGGATAAAAGCACTCTCATCAAAGTAACCAAACATCTCCGAGGACAAATAAAGCCTACCAAAATCACATTTCAAGTGAATCTGGCTTCCCAGGCAAAGGATAACCATAAGGCATTCTTTAGCTATGGCCGCAATCTCAAAGGCAATACACAAGTGTGTGCAGAGCTCATTGTAAATGGAGACACCTATACTGAGCCAGAAGATATAGCAAACCTACTGGCCAATAAATTCAGCTCCAACTTTACACCTCTCTCTTCATCAGCCTTTCATCAGCAAATACCATCTAATATAACTCCCCCTGCTATCACTAGGGAACAGATCCTTAATGCTCTCTCTAAGGCCAAGAACACTGCATCAGTGGGCTCGGACAATATCCCAGGATGCCTTCTAAATAGCATGAAACAACCTATCAGGGCCTCTGGAATTGCTATTTAACTATAGCCTCCAAACAGGATTTGTGTTGCATGAATGGAGAACAGCAACAGTCACCCCTCTGCACAAAGGTGGGCCATCTACAGACTCTGGAAACTACAGACCCATAAGTCTCACTAGTCGTATATGTAAAGCCATGGAAAGAATTATCATGGAGATGATCAGCAGAGATATAGTAAACCTCCAGACACTTGACCCAACCCAGTTTGGCTTCATCAAGGGCAGTTCATGCCTACTCAACCTTGTGGACTTCTTTGAGAAGGTCACCAAAGCAATGGATGAGGGCAAAATAGTTCACACTGCCTACCTTGATCTGGCCAAGGCATTTGACACAATACCCCACTCAGGCATTGTTGACAAACTCAAAATGTTAGGTACAAACTCATATGTCACCCAGTGGATAGCCAACTGGCTCACAGACAGGACCCAGGAAGTTAGAACCGGGGAGTTCACCTCGACAAATAGGCCAGTCAAAAGTGGAGCCCATCAGGGATCAGTCCTTGGAACACTCTTTTGTGGCATTTACTTCTCTGAAGTCAAGGCCAATGTCAGTGATCTCTGGCTGACTAAATTTGCAGATGATTGCAAATTAGGAACTGTCATTGAATCCCACACTGACACAAATGTTTTCCAGCAGGGGCTGACACAAACAGCTGGTGTCAGAGACATGCACTAAAACTAAATGCCAAGAAATGCAAAACAGTATCCTTTGAGAAGTCATCCACCCCTGTTAGCTATCATATTGACAACACGCCCCTTAGAGTTGACACAGTAGTAAGGGATTTAGGGACACATATAGACAGTAATCTAGCCTTTGACCATCATGTGTCTACAGCAGTGAGGAAATCCTTCTATGTTGCACAACTTATAACAAATCTAAGTCCAAGGAAGTCATTGTTCCCCTGTATTTGGCATTCATCAGACTTATCTTTGAGTGCAATGCCCCCTTTGGTATGTACCTAACCAGGCATATCCAACAACTGGAACATCTACAGAGGTTCCTCACTAAAAGAATACAAGGCTTAAGTAAAATGTCCTATGCAGACCACCTCAAGGCTCTATCCTTGCATTTTGTCTCCTACAGGCCTTTGAGGGGAGATCTATGCCTGGCATACAGGTCATTGTCAGACCCCATTCTGATGGACCTACTGCATATCCGTTAAACAAACAGCACCAAAATTACTGGTTCTAAAGACATAAATCTTGCCTGTGATATAAATAGGACCTGCTGGAGAGACAGGTATACATCCCAGAGATTACCCCATCTCTGGAGCAGGCTCCCCATCCATGTGAAGCAGAGTTCCTCCCTAACCCAGTTCAAGTGCAACTTGGACAATTGAATTGGAAACAGGAAATTCATCCCTTGTTTGGCACCTATGTCTCTAATGGACACAGGCAACCTGTAAATGGTTCCTCTCCCAAGCCCCTGCTTACACTTATCAAGGGTATCAGAACTTGTCATAGATTTGGGATGCATGGCTATGCTTAAAATGGCCCTTGTGGTCATTAGCCTAAAAAACACCTCTGAACCTATGGTTCCAGTGATACTGGTGCTGTCTGATTTGTGGAGTTTTAAGAGGTTGCAGACTACTGGATCCTTAATGGCCCCAAAAGGCAAGGCACAGATCACCCCAAGGAGTCTGTAGAACACTGAATAAAGGGTTAGTGCTTCCACCCTCTCCTCTTAGCTTCTGTATTGTGAGGCTGTGATATTTTTTATTAGGAACTTCTGGGGGTTTTCCCAGTTGTTTAATATTCCAAGTGAAATACATCCCAAAAGTGGTATTGTATTCAATAATAGGTCTGATCAATGCAGAATTTAGAGAGGTAAAAACTTGCTTGTATCTAGATGAAATATACCTTTTGCAAACAGCTGTGCCAAGTAAAATGATTTCCTAACCACTGTTGCCACATAATGGTCAAAGACAAGGAAACTATCTACTCATCTTCCAAGGTCTCTCAAAACACTCATTTTGAAGCAGGGTGTTGTCTACACTGCAGGATGGATGAAGAGATTGTTTTCCAAATGTGCACTTTTCACCATTTAATTTTCACCCATTTTTGAGCACCAGTTGATATGTGTGAGCTCCAAGCAAAGCTTCTGAATATCAGAGGGGACTTGAGAATGACACCAAGGTATCTAGGTGAATTAGGTTTGTAGTGTGATTTATTACCTGCTAACCCTTTGCTGTGCTGGTGATGACAGGTGCTGTAGTGCTTGATTTATATTCAAGTAGTAGAGATGTATTTGCATTCTCAGCATTAAAACTGAATAAATTCATGGTGAGAATAGGATTTTGCCAAAGGTGGAATTTTCATAGACAAGATATTAAGAAGCAACCAAGGCCTGTACAGCACTCAGCTTGAGAGTATAAGGGTGGCCCTTTGTTTTCTTATTTTTTATTTATTTATTTATTTGTTTATTTTTATTAATTTTTTTTCCAGATGATATTGCCTATTTGCTCCAACTGGCTGTGATCAACAGCACTAGCATCTGATCTGCTGTTGTGTGTGAAGTGATTGTGATGAAACTTAGTGCTTATATGTTAGAGACAAAAGTTCTTTCCCAGAAAGGGCAGATTACCTTCTACTGGTAAGGGAAGAGCATGTGCCTGAGGGTTGTGAACACAAAGGAATGTAGTGGGAATCAGGAGGTTGTCCAGTGGATGGGTGATGCAGTAGCATTGCTGCAGCCATTCTACTCAAATGTGGTGGTACAGTGGCAGCTGAGTGTTAGGATGATGTCATCAGTTTCTGGTCAATCTGCATCCTGATTCCCACTTATGGTCATGAACTTTGGGCAGTGACCAAAGGATGAGATCATGGACACAGGTGACAAAATTAGTTTCCTTCACATTATATCTAGGCTCACTCTCCATGAGAGGGTGAAAAGCTCAGCAATCAGGGAGGATCTTAGAGTAAAACTACTGCTTTTCTGTGTTGAGAGTTAGGTTCCCTGTTAAAATCGCGAAAGTCCACTTACCCGAGTACAGAAACGTCGACACGTATACGTCAAAATGCGAAAACACTAATTGTCCTGAAGTGTGAAATCTGAAATGTCGAATCATCATGGTTGGCCCTTCTGCGGTATCACTCCGTAACGTACGTGTGCGATAGTTATGGACCTTAGGGTTAGGGTGCAGGTTGAGGTAAGTGTATAGATAGTAATAGTGTGCGATAGTTACGAACCATAGGGTTAGGGTGCAGGTTAAGGTAAGTGCATAGATAGTAATGTATGTAAAGTTTAGTGTAGGGCTAGAAGTAGTGTTTTGTTAAGTGTATGTGTGTGGGTTATTTATTTTGTTTGGGTATAGCTCGGTAAGTTAAGTGTGGGATAGTTACGGACCTTAGGGTTAGGGTGTGTGTTAAGGTAAGTGCATAGAGAGTAATGTATATAAGGTTTAGTGTAGGGTTAGAAGTAGGGTTTTGGTTAGTGTATGTATGTGGTTTATTTATTTTGTTTGGGTAGGTAGTATGTAGCACATGGTGGGGTTGAACAACTATGACGGTTCAAGATTTTGAATTTCATGGTTTAGGGTGTTCGGTGTATTTGCAGTTCAGGTAATATGTGTCGATGATTCTGTATTTGCTGTTTAGGACTTTCGCTGTTGTAATATAGACCCGAGAGTTAAGGTGGTTTGGGCAGCATGTAAGGATGTCCATCAGGTGTTTTCAAAGGGATGTATTACAAGTGCAGCCAGCTAGGTGGAGACCCAGCATCATAACCTGGGATTATATAACTTAATTTACCTGAAAACACCTGGGGAATCCAGAGAATCAGCTGGAGACAATTTCTGAGGAGAAAGAATAGATGGATGGATGGATAGATGGATGGATGGATGGATGGATGGATGGATGGTTGGATGGATGGATGGATGGATGGATGGATGGATGGATGGATGGATGGATGGATGGATGAACTGTGTGATGCCCATGCCCTGGCCCAGCAATCAAGGAGCCTCAATCCTCACAACTAAGACCAGAGAGGGCATCTCATATATGAGGAAAGGATAACAAATACACACAGTAAAGTGCAATTTCCCTTAAGAGCACACAGAGATCACAGTCAGTCCAGGGCTGGTCACTCCCTTGCGCTCCATGTCCCCAATAAGACTCCCCACTGGCACAGCTATAGGGTCCAAATCTCAGCCAAGCAACGGCAAGCTAAAATCTCCAGCACCCCCTCTGTCCAACCAGTGCTTCGTGTCCCCGCCCAAGTAGCTGACACACACACACTTTGAGATAAGAGTTTATACAACCACACAGACTTTTGGGGAAGGCTGGCACAGGTTCTCTAGCTGTGCCCCTTTTACCCAGACTATACGGTAGTACCACTTGCCACCAGCCAGCTAATATTTATCAGCTATTCAAAGGCCCTTAAAAGGGTGTCCAATTATTGCTGTGCAATATTATTATCCAATTGGTAGATGTGACTAAACAGTCAAAACTTATTTGGAGTGACCTGAACAATAAACTCTATAAATATGCAATGTACTCTAGAGCTTAAATTATCTCTACACAAACCAGCCACATTTAAAAGGTTTTAAAATATTTAATAATAAATAATTAAAACCACAAGACAATACTTTCTACTACACTGTCAGTGCTAGTCAAGAGTTCAGAGATCACACAGAAATACTTAAAATAATTCAGTAGTACAGTTCTGACATCACAGAAAAACACTTAGTCTAATCTTTCTAGATTCTAGCTATCCCTAAAAGAAAACACAAGTCTAAGATAACTTACATAAGACAACAGGCAGAGAGCTGTGAGTTGAATGATCAAGACAAAAATGCTTAATGCCTTCTGATTCTCTGTTTAAATTGTTATTGCAGTTCTGATAAACATTACATCATATTTTTACACTTTCCTAGTGTTCCCAGGCTACACATTAACTGCATTTACATTCTTAACATCTCCCTTTTGTTATCTTGCAGCTGGTCAGGAACAGAGCAATAAAAATGCATTTGCATGTTTAAATCTAGCAATTTAACTCTTGGTTAAAACAATAGAAAGAATTTCTTCATCTAGACTTTTCGGCACCACTGTCTACTTCAAAGGGTCACCACATGCTTTACTTTGGTCAGTAGAGTGCATTGTTATCACATTTATTTCCAGTTCCACATGTAACAGTATTTCTTTACATTTAAGACAACAAGCCTGTATTTTACATTCATATTTACAAATGACAGAATTATCTGCAAAATTCTTATCTGGCTAGGCTGGCAGCCTTTACCCTTCTCTACCAGTCTTCACAAACTGATCAATCAATTGATAGCTGGAACTCTTAAGAGTATCAGTCCCAACCTGAGTTTTAATAGATCCACTGTTATGTAGGATCTCGTCCTACTAGCTTGAATTTTACAGTGTTTACTTAGCTACAACCATGCATACTGGCAGTAACATCTTTGAGCTGGCATACAAAGTGTGATTCCACTCTGTTGCCACAATTCCTTACTCTATGTACACAAATTCTCTTTTAAGTCATTGGAGAGTGCTCTGGCTTCACTATCCTTGAATTAACATAGCCTCCTGTGACATCACTAACCAAGAATCTGTGTTTGTGCTATGAAATCACTAACCTGGAATCAATGTATCAAAGTAAACTACTGTCTCATCACTAGCCTTTAATCAATGTAACCTGCTGTGACATCATTAACCTTGAATCAGCATAATCTGCTGCGACATCAGTAGGCTTGAAACAACACAGCCTGATGTGATATCCCTAACCCTGAATCAATGCAACCTCCTGTGACATTATTAACCTTGAGTCTATATAACCTTTGTAGCATCACTACCTTTGAATCAATGCAACCTGCTGTAAGATCACTAACCTTGAATCAATTAAACCTCATGCTGTGATATCACTAACCTTGAATCAATGTGCCCTGCTGTGATATCACTATCTTTGAACCAATTTAAGCTGCTGTGATATCACTAACCTTGAACCAATGTAACTTGCTGTGATATCACTGCCCTTGAATCAATGTAACCTACAGTTTTATCACTACCCTTGAACCAGTGTAACCTACTGTGATATCACTACACTTGAACCAATGCACATTGTAGTTGCACTACTATCTTTCAGTGCAGCTCTATTATTGCAAAACTAGTTATGATGCTGCATACCAGTGCTCAGACACTGTAGTTCATGAAACTGTGCACCCCTGTCCCCACCATCCTACTCCCCTCCCTCCCAGAATTAGTGTAATCCTGACTTGGTTACAGTTTTAATGAATTTGTGAAGCCATGTTCATAGGATCATATGAGGTTACTAGGCTAATGACCCTGGAGCTCTTACAATCCTAGCCAAGAGTTTATCCCCAAAACAGAATCCTCAGTCAGCACCTGTCACCCCTGTCAGTGAGGGACACAGGTGAAACCCCTGGGATGAACTTGTGGTTTTCCATCCACTCATCAAGGTTGCGCTTGAAGAGGGTCAGCGAGGTGCTCTGTTTGACGGGTATTGGAAGTCTATTCCAGAGATGGGACAGCCTCTGAGAGACAAACCT
This sequence comes from Protopterus annectens, assembly GCF_019279795.1. Taxonomy (NCBI): domain Eukaryota; kingdom Metazoa; phylum Chordata; order Ceratodontiformes; family Protopteridae; genus Protopterus; species Protopterus annectens. The sequence continues at coordinate 116,430,028 of NC_056745.1, forward strand.
GTCTCTCCAGCAGGTTTTGTTAATGTTATATATTAAGTTCAGTCATTTTGAATGGGTAGTGCATAAGGAGTTAAACTTATGGATATGGAACATCTCTAGTTGGGCAGTGCCTGAGATTGCCTTGCACACAAGACACAGATCACCCCTGAGCAATCTATATGATACCGAGTAGAGTGATATTGATTTGACCCTGTCTGCATAAGGACAGGTGCTGGAGGCCATGGATTCTCTTTGTGAGGTTTTTCTGTGGCCTATCCAGTTGATGCAGATGCTTGGAGAGGTGCATCCCAAATGGGGCATTATACTCAATTATTGGTCTAATGAGAGAGGAGTATAGAGAGGTAATAACCTCCTTTTTTCTGGATGCAATCCCTTTACTTATGAGATCTCACCACAGGTTGTGTGCTTAGGGGGTTGCTGTTGATGTGGTAATCAGTAGGGATCCTGTTTTTGCCGAATGGCATGATGATACATTTTTTTGCATTTAGCTTGAGGCCATGACTTTGGCACCAGTCATTTGTCACTGTGAGACCCTCTTTCAGTATGTTAACATCATTTGAGGAGTCAATGACAGCACCCAATTTACAGTCGTCGGCAAACATGGTCAGCCATAGGTCTTTTGTCTTTGTTTGTACCTCCAAGAAATAGATGCCAAACAGTAGGGATCCCAGGACAGATCCCTGGGGATCTCCATTAGTGACAGGGCTGCTATCAGAGGTGGAGGTGCCTATTTTGACTTTGAGGTTCCTGTCAGTGAGCCAGTTAGCCACCCACCTGATGAGATAGGGATTTACACCAAGTTGTGTTAGCTTTTTGATGATGCCTGAGTGGGGGATTGTGTCAAAGGCCTTGGCTAAGTCAAAGTAAGCTGTATGTACTGACTTTACCTCATCCAGGGCCTTGGTGACAGTCTCAAAGAAGTCAACCAGGTTCAACAGGCAAAATCTGCCATTGATGAATCCGAAGTGGGTGGGGTCAAGTGTTTGGAGATTGCCTATGTCCTTGTTTATGAGATCCTTAATAATATGCTCCATGGCTTTACAAATCAGACTTGTCAAGCTAATGGGGAGATAGTTTCCAGGGTCAGTAGTGGTACCACCTTTGTGCAAGGGGATGACAATGGCGGTTCTCCACTCTGCTGGAATGAAGCCAGTACTTAGGCTGTGGTTGAAGAGGGTGCTCAATGGCGAAGCCAGTTCTTGCTGGAGATGGTGCGGAATACATCCTGGGATTCTATCAGGGCCCACAGAAGCTGTGTTTCTGCCTTGGATAGGGCCTGTAATACTTGACCTATAGAGTTGTGAGGTGCTGGACAAGTATCGGGGATGTCAAAAGGGCCTTGGGGGGCAGGGCTGAAGTTTGTGCTAAGTCAAAAGGATCAGTGTAAGTGCTACTGTTAAGTAATAATTCAGAACAAACCTGGGCTTTGCCATGGAGGTTTCTGATCTAATTGAAGAAGACTTTATGGTTTCCCTTTGTTATGGAGGCTAGTTTTGGTTCATAATTAGCCTTGTCGGATTTCACTAGTAATCTAATTTGCTTGTTGAGGCTAAGGAGGGATTTTTTTCCAATTTGGAATTTGTTCCCTTTTACCCTTGGACAACAGTGTCTTCCTTTTGTTGTAAAGCCTGTTGATAGAGGATGTTCACCAAACAGGTTTGTGTTTCCTTGAGGCAGGTTTTAGTTCTATTGGGTATGGCTGAGTCCATGCAGTTGTGCAGGTGCTTGTAAACTGCATTGGCATACTGTTCAGCATAGTTGTCTGCATCTTCTTGTGGGGGGGGGTGAAGCTACAGATACCCTCCCTTAGTAGGTTGCAGTCTACCTTTGAGAAGTTTTTTAGCTTGATTTTGGCTGGGGGAGGGTTGGGTCGGATAGAAACTTCGAATGAGACATCTAATAATCTGATCTAATCAGGGAAGGACATATTATAGAAGTGGTGCAGTGGTCACCCACATTGGTGAGAACCAAGTCCAGAACGTTATCTCCCTTTGTGGGGGATGAGACGAGTTGGTCTAGTGCATTAGAACTGATGAAGTTGAGGAATCATTGAGACAGTGCGCTAGTGCAAGAATAGTCCACCCAGTCTATGGTGGGTAGTTGAAATCACCAAGGATAAGGGTGTAAGGGGCTACCTTGATGGAGTCTTAGAAGTAAGAGGAGTGGGTGTCCTGAGTCATGGAGAGGGGTCTATACCTAGCTATAACTTGTATGGGTGTCTTGCCAACTGTCAGTTGTACCTCACAGAGGTTTGAAGGCTGGGAAGGTGGAGGGTGAGAGGGGCACTTAGTGATCTAATCAGTAAGCCCCACCCCAATCCTTGGCATATTTATACATAATGTCTGAATGTAGCTACATTTACCCTAAGGATACAGAACTCCTTTCCCTTCAGCTTTCAGTGGATACTAAACTACGTCAGGTAAATTATACAAACATACCTAACCACGTCAGGTAAATTATACAAACATACCTAACCACGTCAGGTAAATTATACAAACATACCTAACCACGTCAGGTAAATTATACAAACATACCTAACCACGTCAGGTAAATTATACAAACATACCTAACCACGTCAGGTAAATTATACAAACATACCTAACCACGTCAGGTAAATTATACAAACATACCTAACCACGTCAGGTAAATTATACAAACATACCTAACCACGTCAGGTAAATTATACAAACATACCTAACCACGTCAGGTAAATTATACAAACATACCTAACCACGTCAGGTAAATTATACAAACATACCTAACCACGTCAGGTAAATTATACAAACATACCTAACCACGTCAGGTAAATTATACAAACATACCTAACCACGTCAGGTAAATTATACAAACATACCTAACCACGTCAGGTAAATTATACAAACATACCTAACCACGCCAGGTAAATTATACAAACATACCTAACCACGCCAGGTAAATTATACAAACATACCTAACCACGTCAGGTAAATTATACAAACATACCTAACCACGTCAGGTAAATTATACAAACATACCTAACCACGTCAGGTAAATTATACAAACATACCTAACCATGACAGGTAAATTATACAAACATACCTAACCACGTCAGGTAAATTATACAAACATACCTAACCACGTCAGGTAAATTATACAAACATACCTAACCACGTCAGGTAAATTATACAAACATACCTAACCACGTCAGGTAAATTATACAAACATACCTAACCACGTCAGGTAAATTATACAAACATACCTAACCACGTCAGGTAAATTATACAAACATACCTAACCACGTCAGGTAAATTATACAAACATACCTAACCACGTCAGGTAAATTATACAAACATACCTAACCACGTCAGGTAAATTATACAAACATACCTACTCTCTTGCTTTCTGTTAGTCTGTAAACATCCCACAATATCACATTAAAGATTACCCAATCTGGGTTCACTAAACATTGACTACCTTAGTACAGCGAATATACTGAGCCTTGTGACAGAACACTTTTACCCATAGCAAAATAAGTATTCTCTTAGCAAATATATAGTTGAGTTAGAACTGTGAACTGGTATACTTAACTTAGTTTTCATCCATTATGAATACTGGATTTCCAATAACAGATGTCACAAGGCATGAAATTAAACTGCTTCTACAGTATGTCATAGAAAACAAAGAAAAAAAGAATCTCAGTACTGATGTCATGCTCAAAGGAGCATTCATTCTTTTTATTTTATTCAGAGGTAAACACATTTTAAATTTTCTTTCCGTTTTTCCGTTCTTGCTCTTTATTCTCTTTCATTACATTTGCCGTTTCTTCCTTCCCCATCTCTGCTTTCTTCTTTAGTGCACTGAACAATACCATTTAAACATTTTGAAAGACAAGAATTAGGATAGACAAAAACGAACCCTTAGTTATTTAGAAAGATCTAATCACTACACTTCATCTTTAAGGCTGGCAGTCCCACTTAATCTTTATACCACATTACCAAAACTGTCTCCAAATTAAACTTCATAAAATAGATGAAAGGCCATCAATAAAAAGAAGCAACCCTCATAGTAGAAAACAAAATGAAAGTGGAAAACAGAAATTTTAACCCTTCCCATTTGTACTAGTACCTACTTATTTTACCAGGATAATGTTAACTTGTACCTATTTCTAATCTACTTCGCTACCAATAACTCAGTTAATTTCTGCTTGCTCTCTACCCAGGCTAAGTCTGAAATTGGTCAAATCTTGATCAGTGCTCAAGCCTATTAAAAATATTTAAATAATTTAAGTAACTAAATTAACCAACTTAAATATATCTGCAAAGGTTAATTTTCCTTTAGAGCAAATTATACAGAATGAAAATTATGCAAAGGCTGTCCAGGCTGGCAACTGCCCTTCATTTTTTTTAACCATTACCAATAAAATAAACTTTTTAAATTAACATACACTACTGTGACACTGAACAGATAGATACACACTGGCAGCATGAGGACACAAGACAGTAGTACAAAGTTTAATGTACTGCTTCTAAACTAATATGTAGTCTTAACAGTATCTAAACACACTTATGATGCGATGTGGTGTGGTGGACCATGTTTTATGGAAAAATTTAGTTTTCCCTCCAAATCTAATAGTCAGTGAGGCAAAGCCAAGCGAGCAGGTTCAGCAACCAGTGCGGGAAAGGACAATCAAACATGGGAATGACCTTAATATACCAACGGAAGTCCGGAAATGTCTTTTTTTTTTTTTTTTTTTTTTTTTAGAACTAGGCAACAATGAATGGTAATGCGAGAGGGCAAGCAAGCAACTATGCAGCTGTGAATATGGAACAAAAAGTATTTGGTTGCTTGTTTGCCATCATGCATCACTGTTTATGGTTGCCTGGCTGTAAAAAAAAAAAAAAAAACATCTTTAGCTGCATCTATCTTTTGAGCTGCGGCTTTTTTTTTTAATAACATGAGCTGCTTAGGATGCAAAAGTGGGGGGGGGCTCCACCTCCCCCCTTGCTCCATGTGTACTTGGAGTAGTTCCAATGCATCATGCTGGCAAACCAGTCCAGAGTTGTTCTTGTCCTTGATGAAGATAGAGACTCCACCACCCTTAGTCTTCCCAACCTCATTTTGGGGTCATAATGTGTGGAATGAGGTATAGCCTGGTAAGGCAGGGGTGCTCTCCCCAGCCCTGAACCAAGTTTCAATGACTGCACAGACATCAGCATCTTCCAGTGTAAGGAGGGCTTCCAGTGAGTCTATTTTCAGGATTACGCTCCTAGCATTAAGCAGCATGACCTTCAATATGGTTTTTGACAGATGTTTTATGTTGGACGGTTTGTCTTTGGAACATTGCCTAAAAAAGGTACAATGGGGGAGGTGAGAGCCTTGGCTAGGATCCAGAATCTCAGTGGTGTCAGTTGAAGGCCATCTCTGGCAAACCATCTAGGCCTGTTGACAATGTCATCCCAGGCAGGCAAATACTGGATCCCCTTGGAATGACACCAGAAACTAATCCAATTGTTGAAGTCAATTATTTTTGTTGGTATTGTGGTATCATTCTTGGTGAAGGTAGGATGCTGCTTAGGCTGGGGCTATACCTGCCTGGAACACATACGCTGAGAGTTCAATCATGTCTCTCTTGATATAGTCCAGGTAGGTATATCTAAAATCATTCAAACCATGTACAATGACAGAGTCGTACTTGCACTTGTTGTGCAAAGACTTAAGTGCATGCATGATGTGGTGGATTCTGGCACCAGACAGACAACTGACTGTGATCTTCTCCTTGTCGAGCCTAATGAGGGTGGCATCGGTGTGCCTCACAATTGAGTCACCAATGACTAGTGTGTTTGGTTTATTGTTATGTCTTGTGGGCTGTGATGGTTTATTTGTCTTCTCTTTCTATCCCAAAATATATGTTCCCATTTTCTGGCATTATCATTCCAGATTCAAAGACATTTAGTTGTCTTGCTGTTAATTCTAAGTCTACAAACTGTGCTGTCTGGTTATTTCCCATGGTTTCATAAACCCTAGTCTTGTCAAGACTCACTCTCTGTGGATATGTTGATACTGCCCGAAGTCACATGTTGTTTCTGTCATCTAAATTTACAGTCCTCTAGTATTTTTTTAACCCTGATTGTATGGGCCTTGCAATAATACTGGTTCCTCAGAACCTTAAATCTAGGAATGAGCTACATAATTCCAGAAGTTAATATGTTGAAATATTCCTAGTGCTTATTTGTCATTCCTATATTCCACTGTTTGATTTTGATTCCCACTGTGAGAATGATATCACAAACTGTTTGTAACCTAACACCCTGACAGCAATGAATATTTTCTTTTTTTTCCCTTAATTTGTGTTTGACAAATGTCTGATACATGAGTGTTTTGGCTTAGATATAATCTGTTCATGTAGGGCCGGCCTTAGCTGAAACGGCGCCCTAGGCGAAGTACTGCTCTGGCACACCTTAAGCCACACCCACACCATACTCAAGGAACACCCGTATTTGAGCCACGCCCACAGATGGGTCACTCCCACAAAATCCACTCCAGTTCTTTCAATGTTTAAATGCATGAAAAATCAGTCAAACTGTAACAAATACCTTATACTCTAAGGTGGTTGCATAGGGTGACCATCCCCATGACCCAGTACTAGGTGCATTGGCTGGAGCAGTCTAAATTGGTTGCAGAGGGTGACCATCCCCATGACCCAAAACTAGGTGCATTGGCCAGAGTAGTCTAAGGCAGCTGCAGAGGCTACACATGCTGCACCACAGCTGAATCTGCAGAAATTGGAGACAAAACTAGGATTTCAATTTTACATGCTAGACAGTGACATACTGTATGTACACCTCACCACCTGTTGGAGCTGTTCATGCAAACCTCCTTGTCACCTATGCTGTTTACAATACAGTGGTCATTAGTTTCCCTCACCTCCCATTGGTGCTGCAGCTCAGGGTGATACTTGTGTAGGTCACTATATTGATGCTTTTTCACTGCTTACCAGAGCAGGTGATTCCAATGGCATCACTCACCTCCCTGGTAAGCTGGTATCAAGCATCTGTTTCATATAATGGGCCATCACAATGACCCAGCAGGTTCTCCTGATAATCCATGTATAGTTCATACAGGATAATGTTTGTCTCCTGGATGAAGTGCTGAACCAAGCACCTGAAGAGGTCCTATCCACTCAGCAACTCAGAACAAGGAGAAAAAAATGATAGCCCCATGTGCACAACAACATAGCATAGACAATCTGCAGCATGAACATCCTGGCAGCAAGGGTAACCTTTGGAAAGTATCTAACACTGACAGTTGGCTCTATGGGCTTCCCAATGAATGTGCATGGGCATAGTGTGCACGTAACATACTAGTCTTGGAATGTGCATGGGCATAGTGTGCACGTGACATACTAGTCTTGGAATGTGCATGGGCATAGTGTGCACATGACATACTAGTCTTGGAATGAGCATGGGCATAGTGTGCACGTGACATACTAGTCTTGGAATGAGCATGGGCATAGTGTGCACGTGACATACTAGTCTTGGAATGAGCATGGGCATAGTGTGCACGTGACATACTAGTCTTGGAATGTGCATGGGCATAGTGTGCACGTAACATACTAGTCTTGGAATGAGCATGGGCAGGCGTGGTAACACTGTTTGACGGTAACTAAAATAGAGTATAAAGAGGTGAACAGTGGTAGCCTCTGTGGTATATATCCATCTCTTCACAACATTCAGTTTAGATACCTGAACTGAGTACTTCTGATGCCATTTGACTTGCTGATGTTCAGTAGGTCCATCTGTAACTTAACCCATTACAGACTTATGACGCCTCCAGGCATTTTTGAGTTACATCTTACTAATGCCTCTAGGTGTCTAACACTGGTTGTTAATATTTGCATTAATATTCCAAAACCATGCTATAAACAGTGTAATAAAATATTTTATCTTAAAGCTTACGTGATGGCAAATACAATTGTATTTATGTTTCTCTCTGTCTAATACAGCTAAAGAGATACTGAATATTAGTCGTATACTATTTATTTGTATTGTAATTGTTTTCTAAATATATCAGCATTCAAGTGACACCGACAGAACTATTAAACCTCATACAAAGGCACACAGTTGAAGAAAATGCTGCTGGCAGCATGTGTCTTGTCTGAACGTTCTCTCATATACAGCAGGCTGCTTATATAACATTACAAAAAAGTTCATCTTTAAAAAAGCCAGTTTAGACCTAGAGTCAAATGATTGCTACCACTATGTAGAGTACTTTGTGCTAACTAATTTGCAATTTACAGTTTTCTAGAAACATATATGTTCCACAGATAAGAACATTTGTTTGAACTGTGAGGCAATAACTTCATTATTTAAAGGCTCAGGCCACACCCATTGGAAGTTAAAAGTACAAACTCAAAAGAGCTCCCCTGGAGGTAAATGAGATAATCGTTGTTGTAATTGCAAAGCCCCCTTGCTTGTCTATTCTCCTACAAGTTAATACTGTTAGCATACACATTTATGTATGAGTATTTGTAGAGCCTCTGCTTTTGTGAGCAAATGGAGGAGAAATAGGAATAGATCTTTCGTGGCTCAAAAAGTGAGAGACGGTTCACCTAGGAGCATCTGGTAGGCTACTGGGCGTAAACAGAGTTGCTGTAATCTATAGGGGTAGTTGAAGAATTTCAGGCCTTTAGTTTTTTATCTAAAAATTGGTAAGATGACTTATATGAATGCTGAAGGTATTACCCTGAAAGTAACAGGGTCAGGTAGAAGTACTACTGCTGTGTTACTCACTTACTCCACAGCTTGTCTGAATCTTTCAGTGTAATGGAATTTCCATGTTTACCAGGAGTAGTTTCTGCCTCTGATGTTGCTTCACCAGACATTCAGTGATTCCTCAGCACAATGAAGGCAGACATCAGTGCTGCAGATACCATACTATATTCAGGTAAGATTTCCCAGCAGAACTGCCTTGGGAGTGTTACTGTTTATATGGTGACAGTATGTGGCTATACTATGGAGACATTCAACTCTTAGTATGTGGATGATTAAGCTATGGTTCTGTCAGGCCTTAATCCCTCTCACATGACCTGAGTCATAGAGTACGTGCTGTGTAAACCTGAATACATCCGGCCTTTTTTATATTTTTTTTCCTGCTTTCTGTTCTCGTTGACAATCACCCTCTGCCCCTCTGATCATGCCCATGCATGTCCTATCAGTGAGGCATAAAATGGTCAAACAAGGTGTCTTTTTGCAAGCGGCCCTGAAGGATTTTATGATTTCTGGTTCTAGCCTCACCCTTGGTGGTTGACATTATGCGTTCGCGCATTGGCAAGGTCCTGCGACATCTTCCTGTCTGTATACACATGTTCCCCATACCTCCATTATGAAGACTACCAAGCAAAAAAGACTTGAAAGGCAAACTACTCGTGGGCAGCCTATAACACTGTATTCCATACATGTGTAGGTGCTGACACTGCAGCAGGCCAAAGTGCTTCACTCCCATTCAGGACAAGAGAGCACATGCTGGCTATTCACTCACTCTGTCACTGGTGCCTTCAGCATCAGGGTTGTTAGTTAATCCTATATACTCTGCTTCCTGAGGCTGCTGTGACTTGTATTAATATAACTTGCATTGCCATAAAGTAAAAACTATGCTCCAAGTTTGACATGACATGCTTGGTTAAAGGACTTTTTACACACACACACACACACACACACACACACACACACACACACACACACACACACACACACACACACACACACACACACACACATTCCTTACCTCAGCCAGCATAAAAACAGAGCTTCCTTCCAAACCAGCGCAGCCACTAAATTTGTCTGCTAATTTTGTTTGCTATACCTACAGAGTCTGAGTGGTTGGTGAAATTTTGGATAAGTCTACAAAACTACTGGGTGTTATTTCTTAGTTAATGTAACCACAGAAGGACTTCTTATTACTGTTTTTAAAGTTTTTTTCTGAAGCTACCTTAAGTCTACAGCACTAAGCATAAAGTGTTTTACTGTGACATTTAAATAAAGCCCCAAAATAATCCACATAAATTCTGGTCTACCCTAAAAATACTCTTGCAATTCGGTCAACAATCTACGCCAGTCCCATTAGTGGCTAACATTCAAGATAGTATAGCTACACAATTTAATTCATTCTTTAGTACCGCAATACTTTCTCTTTCCAAAAACACCTGCAACTCCCCACTACCTCTCTCTACTCTCCCTACTCCTCCTAAAGAAACTAAGGATGCTTTTTACTTCAAGCTGATCCAAACTAACACCATAAAAAAGCTACTTGGTAAACTTAAACCAACCGGTCTTGGCTGCATATCACACACTCAGCATAACAAAACGGAACCTCACACACACACACACACACACACACACACACACACACACACACACACACACACACACACACACACACACTCCTTACCTCAGCCTGCATAAAAACAGAGCTTTCTTCCAGAACAGCCTGCATAAAAATGGAGCTTCCTTCCAGACCAGCACAGCCTGCATAAAAATGGAGCTTCCTTCCAGTACATGAACACCTCAGCCTGCATAAAACGGAGCTTCCTTTCCATGCACTTTTGTATTTGAATTTTAGTGTGCAATGCATGCATGGGTACTATAGGTCTTACTGCTGTAAAAGTGGGGGGGTGCTCCCTCCCCCTCGCTCCCTCCCCCTCATTCTATGGTTCCGGCACCCATGCGTGGTTGGTGCATCGTGCTTTTAATTACGGAAGTGGGGAAGGGCGCAATGCTACAGCTGAAAAGTGGAGAGAAGTAAAGTTAAGTTAACTCAATTTGCGCCCTTTATGATGTCGGCTTTTACGGTGCCCTAGGCAGTCGCCTAGTTTGCCTATGCCTAAGGCCAGCCATGTGTTCATGTATTGGGATCTAAAGATGCGACTATTTAGTTCAGTTCTCTCTTTCTTCCAATGTATGCTGCATACCACCTAAGGCTTTTTAAATCATTCCACCATAATAACATATAAGCATTATCTAAGTAAAAATGTTTTTTAGAATATAGAGAAAAATTAATTTGTTTGTGGTGTTCTTTAGAGTGAGATTTTTTTTATTAATTGCTTTTTCAATTATTTTATTGTTTCTAATGTAGCAGAGGGGTATTGGACTTACTCCTGTTGATGGGTAGGAATTTTTGGTAGATGCACTCTTCAAAATGTGTGTTAGTCTCCATGAGGGGAAAGAAGGATAAAAGGACTTTATGTTTAATTTTTTTGTGTAACATTTTGTCTTTTATTGGTGTCTACTATCATTTTCATTATGTACATAGTTAATAATGTCAAGTTTATTAGATTTATAATTGTCAATAGGCAGTTCAAGATTCCTGTGTGTGGCTCATTATTAACATTACGTTTTGGAATTATTCTGATATTATTTGTATCTTTGTCTTGACTACTATAGGTCATATTTAAAGTGCTTTTCAAAAATCATCAATGTTAGATTAAATAATGGTTGCGAGAGGGGCAGCTTGACCAAGTTGCTGAAGTTATTTACTTCCCAGATTATTTTCTTACAAAAAAACAATTTTTTTACAAAAAGACATAGACTTAAAACTAAATATTACACTGTGTTAACTAACTGTCATTATAATCAGAAAAAAGAGGGGCAGCTATTTTGTGGAAAAAATTTTATACATTCACCCAATGTTATAAATACCTATAATGATATCAAAAGGATGTTTTGTTCAGTAACTATAAAAACTAAAAGAAAATTATACACCTTTATTAATGTGTATTGGATACCTGATATAGGAGTTAAAACTGTTAAACACCAATTAGATTAGATTAATCAACTCCCAAAAGGTAGTATTATATTGGCAGGAGATTTTAATTGTGTATTAAAGGATGCAGATTCTAATACTATCAGAAAACAAAGGAGCTCAGCCTCAGCAAAAGCATTAATAAATGTCATAGATTTATTTCAAATTAAAGATCTTGACAACTTTTCAGAACCAGAATCTCTTTTTTTTTGTTCATTTTTACATAGACATGGATCACATTCAAGATTTAACCACTAAAGTAGGTAAAGTTAAAGCAGTCTCTGTCTGCTTTCTCACCACAATGCCATAACATTTGAGCTTATGTTAAATTGCAATAATAATATTCCCATTAAAAGGATACCTGCTTATATAAACAACTTAAAGGATTATAAAGAATTCTTCAATAAAGAAATCCAGATTTTTATTGAAATTAATTATACAGAAGATATCTCAGAGATCTAGTTCTGGGATGCCCTAAAAGCATATTTATACAGTAAAGTTATGAGTCGGTATGCTCTAAAGAAAAAGCAATGGGACAAGTAATTGATAGATTTACAAGAAAAAATGATAAGTCAAAACTAGATAGTCAAAAAGGAAATGATAACCTGAGAAAATAAATTAATAATTTATAAAATAAATATTTTGAAATCCTAAATTATAAAATTATGATACATTTGGACAAGATTAAATTAATCATTCTATAAATCCAAAATTCATGCATAAATTAGCTACGAGAATGAAAAGGTTTATTAAATCTAATCACATTAAGGAAATATACTCTCCTAATGGTAAAATAGGTTACTCAAACAGTGAACATCTTAATAATATTTAGTACTCACGTTAATAAAATTAATCAACATAATCCAACCATGGATTCACAAGAAGTAATTAAAACTTTCATTGGAATCCATACTAAAAATGAATTATATGAAGATCAGATGAACTCAATTGATAGACCTGTATTAATGTTTGAACTTAAAAATCCAAGTAATACACCAAAATCTGATAAAACTTCTGGTAATGATGGCATAATACTGTAATTTTGTAAACTTATGCCTAAAGAAGATTTAAGTTTCTTGCTGAAAGTTTTTTCAATAGTTAAGGGTCTAGCTAAGGTTCCACCATTGTGAAAATACATACTTATTTCTCCAATCTTAAAAGCTGATAAAGGCCCAACAGATTGTTCTTCTCATAGACCAATCTCACCATTAAATATTGATTATAAAATATTTATGGCTATTCACATTAGCAGAATTCAACAATATCTTCCATAAATAATGATCAAACTGGATTCATAATGAATAGGATTTTTATGATAACATTAAAAGAATAACTGTAATTGATTATGTTAATAGTATAAAGATAACTTAACATTAGTCCATTTATACATTAATAGTGCTTTTGACTCAGTTAACTGGAAATACATTTTCTTAGTCTTAGAGGAATGTCATTTTACAAATAATTTCTTAAAAATGATTAATCTCCTTTATGAAAAAAAATCCTTTGCTTACATAAAAATAGGTTCATATATTTCAGAGTCAATTTTGATTTCTAAGGGAACTAAGCATGGTTACCTGTTGTCACCACTGCTCTTTAATTATGGAACCATTTGCAAAGTATATAAGATCGTACTTAGATATCAAAGGCATACAGATAAATAATTTAAATTCCAAAATACAGTTGTTTGCTGACAATATCCTTTTGACTTTAAATGATAATATCCATTCTCTTACTGCTGTTTTTAATGCAATATAAGCTTTTCAGAAGAAATCCAGACTTAGTTTTAATAAAAACAAAATTTTACCTATAAATTTTATGATTTATGGTATGGGAAAAATATTTTCTAAATATATCGTAGAAGAGAAAAAAATAACCATTTAGAGATAACTTTAAAATAGATAACATTAAAAATATAACATTTGATAATTATAATAATAGTTTAACCATTATAAAGAATTGTATTAATAAATGGAGTCAGTTTTTTTGTTCACTATGGAAGAGAGACTTTCATTAAATAAAATAATTATTTTACCAAAACTTTTATAGATCATATAATCTCTATCTCTTCCTCCCCTAAAAATATAAAAGAGTTTAATTTCTTAATACTGAGATTTCTTTGGTATCCAAATAAACCTAGATTAGCTCTAAATCATCATGTAAGAAATTGGTCTTCCTATATTTACATGATAATGACCACCTTCAGAAATTTTATTTACAAGAACCCAAAATACAACGTTTTTTTCTACTATTTCCTATAGCATATACTCAAAACAAAACATTATTTGTTCATTTAATTTATCTTCAGTGATTATATTTAAGGAGAACATTTTGATATAGCGGTCTCAGCTGATGGGTAGAGAAAAACTGAAATCTGTAGAGTATATAACAAAAATTGATTTATGTAAGGGAATGTGTTCTGATATTCAGAATTGTAGACAATCAGTATAAAATTAAATTAAATTAATGCAACCAACAGTAGGAAATGCTGTTCCTAAGCTCATTGATCTTTTAATTATTTGATGCATCAGAATATACTAGGAAAGGACTTTATCCAAAATATACAAAGTAGTCAAAATACAACAAATGTTACAACAAAGGCTATTGGGATTATTTCAAACTCATAAACAAGTGAAGATGATACAAAATAATATTATTATCTTCAAATTGAACTACGTCCTCATTAAAATGGAGATTATTCTTGTGGAAATGAATGCATAGAACTTTCATTACTCCACATAGAGTTGGCTTAATGTATAAAAAAGTAGAATGTTGGAGATGTAAGTTAAATGTTAAAACTGATTGGCAGCATATGTTTTGTGATTGTAATGTTCTTCAACCATTCTGGAATAATATTATTTTTTACAGACTTTATTCAATGATAATTTACCTTAACCAAATCATCAATTTTATTTAATATGCCAGCACCTGATTGTGTCAAAAGAATAAACTATTCACTTTTATGGAGTATTTTAACAACAACAAGAAAAGTTATCACCAAGAATTGGAAAAATGAATCTACTCCAACCTTGAAACAATTTATAAACATTGCAACCAATGTTTGTCATTTAGAAATTCTTACAATCAAGACAAGAACAACCAGAATCACCACTTCTTACAACTAAATGCTAATTCTTGAGAATTTTTAGAATTTTTGCTGTATAGTAGACACCTCTGTAAACAGTTGTTTTGTTGTGTTTTGATAATAGCTTGCTTATTTAATTACCTAATTTCTATATATATCTTGAATGTTATAATTTGTTATCTGATTGTTAAAACTTTAATAAAGTATTTGAGAAAATCGGAAGTTTAAATCTTAGGTCATGTCAATATATAGCCCTTCACATTGACATGATTTGGGATTTTGCAAGTCATTTAGCACAAAACCCCCAGAATACTTTGAAAGAATAAAAGAGATATGTTAGTAATTTAATTTTTGTGCATTTATGTTGCATTTTGTTTACCATGGAGAACTGACACTCAACTCACATGAACCTTACCTGAACTTAAGATGTGTCCCTAAGCAGCTAATGCTTTGCTGTTATCTTATCACAATCTGAGGCTGTCCAATACAGATCTGTATGGATCATTTTCACATTTTTTGTTCACTGCATTCTACCTTCCTTAACCTGTTCAGTTGATGCTATCACCTGAGCTTTATTCAGGCTGTTTGATAACTTCAAGAGTTTGTCTTGGCTTCCTAAGCTGAGCTGGCAGTCTGAATAATCTGCCCACAATTTTATAGTGCACATGTGAAAATGATGGTTATCATCCATTAGGCTGTACTATATAGATTTATTGCAACATGTGCCAAATCCAGTAATAATGCAGACACACACACACACACAAACACGCACACACACACACACACACACACACACACACACACAGACACACACATTGTTTTAAAGTGCTTTAAAAAGCAACATATTACACATTACTACTGCGCTTGTTATGAAAACATATCCATCTTGGATTTGTTTTGTGAATTTTAAGCATGCAGGAATGTAGGTTCTTAGCATGTTGAAAGTCACAAGATGACATCTGAGCAGGCTGTGTCCCATATTCAGCTGCAGCTGTTTATTTCCCTGTTAATAGTGAGATGTGTGCTTCTTGCATATTCTTTGCATGAGGTGTTGCTCCTGTGTTTGTTATGCAGGTACAAAAACTTCATAAAAGCCTATATCAGTTAATTGGGTAACAATTATCTTGACATCTTCAACAGAGAGTACTTGGGGGCATAAGAAGCAAGGAGACATAGTGATGTGTGAAAAACTCTTCTCTGATTGCCCTTTTTATTGCCTTAGTTACACACATGTAGATACTTGCAAAGAATACTGCAATACAAAACTTTTAGTGATAGAAGTGAAAATAAATGATTAGTAAACAGAAGAGATTCTAAAAGAACAGAATGTAATATAAAAGGATAAAATAACAACATAGTATAATACAATCCAGTACAATGTGGTTCCTATACACCGGGCACCCCTCTCTGTACATGCTGCATCACAAAATAACTTTGAAAGTATTTTTAAAAGGGGATACAGCTACAAAATGCAAACCAGGACCTACATGGCAATTCTGCAAACATTTATTTTAGTTTAGAGCCTATTTTCTAATTTAGGCTTAAACTGATGATTTTGTATTTGTCTGTGCCACCATCATGACTCCCAAGTGTTCACTGTAGCACAACGCCCACAACCTCTTGCAACTGTCTCATAAATGACATGAGTGGGATAACAGCAGGACAGAAGCACACATTTTTAAACCTGGAAATATTAATAGCTCCAATGCAGTTACTTTGCTGTGCTGCTAAACTGGAGCCAGAAGTATACTTTTACATGCATTGCCTTCATAAAGCACCAGACATATTTGTAGAATACAATCTAAAATATAAAGCATACTCTCTCTCTCTCTTACTGACTCTTACACTTTTTATCTCTCAATCCCACCTGTACAAATTATATGCCTTTACTTCTCACCATTTTGATAGCGTTAAAATGTACAAAGCAATATTCTGTTTCATTACATAGTATTCAAACAGTCTGAGTCTCTTGACAGTTAATCACCAGAAGGAATGTTTATTTAGATTAAACTAGTCAGAAGTAGTTGTTTGTGAGTAGCAGTCAATGTTTGTTGTTGCAAGGGTACACAGTCCAGAGTCACTCTAATTTGTTCTATAGAGATAATCTCCAGGACCTGCTGAGGCCCAGATGCCATTAAAGGTTTGACATCATAGCAGTGATGCTAAATAGAACTTGATGATGCCCGAGTCAGAAATAAAAGCATTTGATAGCAATAGAAATGCTCTGGACTGTTACTGTGCAGTAGTCAGATGGTACTTATTAAATAATTTTAATTATTTTTACATTAAATGGAAGTGCATATGCCTGTTGTTTTAATCAGGCAATGCTCATTAACTGAGCAGTTAAAAAATACATGAGGTAGCCTTAAGCATTTCTGCAACATTCATAGTTTAAATATCAGAATAAGAAATTTGCTGTACTCTGAATTTCATTTTGACGCTTCAAAATATCTGACTTCATAATGCTTACAGGGTTACTGTCAGTGCTTGCAGCTCTTTTTTCTGAATCAGAAATGCAAGCAGCCCAAAGCTGCCTGTTGTTCAAAACTTGGAACTAGGACAAAAGGCTAAATAGTCCAAGCCAGCAAAATGAAAATGTGTGATGAGTCAATCAAGAAACCACTGTATCACAAACCCGCTGAGGTTATGGTGCCGAACCCAAAGGCAAGTTGACAGAAGCCAGTCTGTTTATTTATTTTAGGTGCCTCTGTCTGGATAAACAGAAAACTCTCTACTAACTTGAAAGCTATGAACCCATTCTGTAGACCATCTCTTCATGATGATGTCATCTCAACCACTGTAAATATTGCCGAAACCTATTGTATTTGTCCACATCACTTCTGAACCAATTGACTAGCACTCTTACATGGTTAACAAATATTAAAACAAATAACTTTTCTAGCAGACTACATCTTGTAGTCTTAGAATGGAGTCCTTTTGGCTATACCTAGATAATTTGTGACTAAATAAGTTATCCCTTTCTTGCACTGGCAAAATAAATAAATACATAAATAAATAGAAACATAAATAAATAAGTAATGGTAAAACGTTATATTAAAATGTGAACCTAAAGGACTGCCAGTATGTTTGGAGCTGGGATGGTAAAAAGTATGAGTTTTACATAAGTACAGTTTATTTTATGGATCAGAGATTGAACCCAGCCATTTTGTTGTATGCCATGTGATGGAGGATATGTCACACATAAAAACAAATAATTATATGCAGTTTATTCAGCTAGTCAGCAAATTCTAAACATGTGAAGCAATTTCTAAGACTTGTTTGCAGCAGCTTGTCTTGGATCAGACAGCATTACAGTTTTAAAGGTGTGAGTGTTTCCTTTATCTGTAAACTTAAAAGCTTTACTATTATAGGAGGGAAGCACAATGGGCTTAGGAGAAAGATTTCTGTTTCACAGCATTGAGGTCTGTGGTTCAGTCCTGATTCCCAGTGACTGTTTGTGTAAAGCTTGCATGCTCCCTTATGCTCATTGTGGGTTTACTCTACTAACAGACTAGCTAAGCTAAACTGACCACATCCTTATACGTTGCATTTATCCTTGGCATTGTGGCTCGGGTTGTAGATTAAAGGTTCTGAAGAGTGGCCCAGTTAAAGTAAAGTTTCTAATAAGCTTCATCCTGTATTTTTGGGTTTCATTTCTTTTGTCTCAACTTAGATTTTATGGTGCTAAGTGAGTTACTTAATTAACCATGCTTAAATAAACAATGTTCCTAATTTAGTTGTGGGAAGAAAGACTTATGAGCCGAGTGAGTTTAGTTTATTAACAGATGAATAAATAAGGTATAACGGAGGACTTTATCATGCTCATCTATTTAAAGACTGAGAGTAATAGCATGATTAAGGTTGTTGTTGTGTCTTTCGGCTTTTCCCGGTTAGGGGTCGCCACATCGGAACTTCGGTCCGCTAATGATTGGTAGTTGATTTTTATGTGCCGAGTTACCAGTCCTGACACATAACCTTCAACGAAGGTACGCCCATTCACACATGTCTCGTACTGAGGCCAAATCGTAGATTCAGTACAGATGGAGAAGAGGACTTGACTAGGCCTGCATTCATTTACTGATAATGGATCTAAAACTTAAATATAACCATTTATACTCTGAAAAAATGGTTAGACTATGACTCAACTATATTCTTGTGATTTTGTGATATGCATAACAGGCACACACACACACACACACACACACACATATATATATATATATATATATATATATATATATATATATATATATATATATATATATATATATATATATATACACACACACACACACACACACACACACATGAAGAAAAAGAAATATAAAGAGAGATGGATCCCTATACAAGGAGTCAGAGCAAAAGCACATAACATGTCAAAAAACTTTTGGCAATAAGGGTGATCCAATAAAATAATTAAAGGAAACATTTTCTTGCAGCTTGACTCTTTATTTATTTATTTATGTCCTTACTTACTTGCTTGCATGAATTGTTTGACAATATTGACCTTAAAGATCTGTATTTTTGCATAATGCTGAACTGTCAATGGGAGCAGTGAAGCTGCACTCTCCATATATATATACAGCAGAGTTAGAGTATTTTCTGAAAGCATAGACCTCATGAAGCACGCTTTAAACGGTGCTATGTTTAATTACAAGGAACACAATTTAAAATAAATCAGATTTAAAAACTGATTTCACAATATCAGGAAAAATGGTGAAAGTATACAAAGTAAATGTACGAATGTGTACGTGAATTTTAGTGCTAAAAGCTGTACGTGATGCGCTGCCATAAAATAATACACTTTTAGACGAGGTCTGTTAATGTGGGAAATACTTCAAAAGTTCAGCAATACTTGCTACTAGTGGCAAGAAATGATGGCCCTGGTAATTCAAAGCCTACTTGCATTCCAAAAGGACTTTGTGCTGATTGATGAAGTATTATGTTACCCCAGGATGCTTTCATAAATCAAGTCTGACAAAGCCAAAGCACTAATGCACTGTTCAAACAGGCTATCCTGTTTAAACATTAAGAATATTTTTCATGACCCTCTGTTTTAAAGTGACAAGTGTTCTTATTCATGGTTCACCCACTAATACACATGACTGTAACACGAAACCAGAGAATAACCAGTTAAACGTAAGTAACAATGGTGCACACCTTGTTTAACAGTACTAAAACACATACATGGCAGTAACACAAAAACAGAGAATAACTTTTTAAACATAAATGACAGTGGTGCACAGCTGTTTAACAGTACTAGAACATGGACATGGCTGTAACATAAAAGTACAGAATAATCATTTAAACATAAAAGACAATGGTGCAGACCTTGTTTAACAGTACTAAAACATGTACATGGATGTAACACAAAACCAGAGAATAATGATTTAAACATAAAAGACAATGGTGCACACCTTGTTTAACAGTACTAAAACACATACATGGCAGTAACACAAAAGCAGAGAATAACTTTTTAAACATAAATGACAGTGGTGCACAGCTGTTTAACAGTACTAGAACATGGACATGGCTGTAACATAAAAGTACAGAATAATCATTTAAACATAAAAGACAATGGTGCAGACCTTGTTTAACAGTACTAAAACATGTACATGGTAGTAACACAAAAGGAGAGAATAACCATTTAAACATAAGTGACAATGGTGCGCCACTATTTAAATGTACTAAAACGTATACATGGCTGTAACACAAAAACAAAGAATAAGCATTTAAACATAAGTGACAGTGGTGCACAGCTGTTTAACTCCACTAAAACCTTTTGGCAGCTCCACGACCTAAATGGATGATGGTATAACTGTGACGCAAACAATGTGGCTTCCATTATCACCCCAAGCACTGGAAAGCCAATGCGTGGGAACAGAGGAAATGATGAGGAATTGGAATTCACCTTTTTTGGGAGAAGAGGAGAAGGAAATTCTAGGGAGACATGCCAATGCTTTGTTTCTGGTGGTAACGTGAATGAAGGGATAGCATTGCAGCTGGGTAGGTCTGTGGGTAGTGATCTAGAGGGATGCATCACTGCAGGGACGAGGCTTTTTCCTTGCAGCACTGCATTGTTTACCCACACACAGAGCACATAGGCCAGCAGATTAACTCAGCCAACTAGCTGCAGGGATCAATATGATGGTCCCCTCCATGTCTACTTCACTCTCCTTTCATGGGATATTCATAAATTGCATGCCCAAAAGTCTGTCCCTATCAGGAAAGACAACTAATGGTAATAGGAATGCTGTGTCAAAAACAATACTTGCCTTTAGGTGGACAGAGGATTCATAGAGCTGTTGTCTGACTATCAGATATAACAGTCATTACAGGAAAACAGTAGATGAGTAGCGGATATTAACACATGCTCATGGCCCTCTGCATGCATGTTACATGCAAAAGCAAAGCAGACAGCACCACTTCCACACTAAGGCTCATTTGGCAGACATAAATAACTAGGAACACCTGCTTTGGTTATACAGATATTGGGCATCTACTGAAGCAACTGCATAACCAAATGCAGACAGCAAACTGTCAGAAATGCATGTCATGAACTAAAAGGTTATGCTACAGTTGCTCAAGTCCTGACTGTGTGCAGACCTCAGTCTCACAGGCAGGTGGTCATTTGCACACTCAGTCCACATGGGTGGCTGGAATTCAAGCTCTATTGTTTGCAGGACCCCAGGTAAGCATAACAACCATGTGGGGCATACCTCTCAACCGTATAGATTTTTGCAGAATGCCCCAATTTTTGCCTCATATTTTTGGTCTGTTTTTCATAAAATTAGGTTTTTTCTGGCAAACTTGTGGCAAACCATTAAAGACTGAAGTCAGAAAATGACAGATATTTGAGTTTCAGACTTTATACCCTTTAGAAAATTCATACTAATTCAAAACCTGTTATTCTATCAACTTTGTAAGTTTGTAAGAGCAATATTTAAAAAATGTCCCTATTTTTGGACCTTTGTACCACTTTTATTTATGGCTTTGTCCAGACTTCTTGTTCTAAGAGGTTGAGAGGTATGGTGTGGGGACTGGGTGATAGTTTTAGGGTTAGGAACCAAGTAGGAATTTTAGGGGAAAGGAGTGAGTTGTAGGATTAGGATTGGAGATAGTGGGATATGTAGAGTTCAGAAGTGAGGTCAAGGATTAGTGTTAGGCATCAACTCGGAGGTTTAGGTTAGGAAGTAAGGTTTGAAATTAGGGATCTAGAGCAACTGGGAGTTTTAGGTTTAGGGAATGAGATTTGGAATTAGGTTAGGGAGCAAGTGGGACTTTTAGGGATTGTCTTAGGGTCCGTGGCAGGTGTAACTGGTATGATACGGTGTGGTACTGCTGCAATGAAATCAAGCTGATGGGAGGTTGGATACTAGTCTCAGCCACCAAGTGGCAGTGAGCAAGTGAGCTGGGAACAAATGGCACACAAGCACCAGCAACCAACCATACTATCGTTAAAGGCATAGCTGTCCAAGAATCATAAACTCTCATCAAATAAGTTTCCCACTATTTTAGAAAATAATTCATAACTGGCTGTAAACAAACATTCATGCAGCTTGAATATGTCACTATGAACATCATTAATAAGCAACTGTCAGCACAGCTGGCTTAGTCAATGTTGAAAGCAGATTACTATGACTGTAAACTTCTTACATAGGCACTTAGAGGAGGTCAACAACACAAGTACATTCATGCACCCCATTCAGGTGAATGATATCACTCACATACATATGTCTGTAAATGATTTAGTCCTTCCTTCTCAGAATGACAACATTCTGTCATCTGCACAACCTTATTAATATGTTCTAAACCTAATTCTTCCCCGACCCTAATTCTGCATTTTCCTTAGAAAAAAAAAAAACTTTGCATTACATGACCACTATACATGCACATACTCGCACGCGCATGCACACACACACACACACACACACACACACACACACACACACACACACACACACACACACACACACACACACACACACGCACACACACACACACACACACACACACACACACACACACACACACACACACACTCACACACACACAGCGCTAAAGCTATTACCTTACCTATTAATCCTTACTGCAACTGCATAAGCCTGACTCACAGACCCTTGCAAAATCACACCCCCCCCCCAACAGCAACCCACTTACCTATTTGTACAAAATGAACGTTGACAAAGTGGACTGTCGGTAAAATGAACTGTCAGCATTCTGATATTGCACATCCCACTGAATACATTATGAACTGCAACAATTTATATCGAATGTATCATATTAATACAGTTGCTGAAATATTACATAAATGCAGAATATTGGACTTGTGTAGCAATGCAAGTAAGTGGGTACAGAGGGTTTCACATCATACAATTTCACTGCAGTGGTGTGGGGGATAATGTGTTTTACTGAGATCAGGTGTCATTGGAGTAAGGGAAATTTTTCTTTTTATGCTGTTTTGCAAACACGAAGGATGGCTGGGCATACATAATATCTGTACCACTTCTGCCATGCACCCCACCAACTGCTTTACTCACTTACAAGACAAAAAATGTGCCTTACTACACATATAGCAATACTGGGGCAGACCATGTGATTTAGCACATTTCATGTGGAATGTTCATTAAAAATTTGCATCCATATGTTTATACAAACCAGTTTACAGTTTACTATATGCATAGAGATTTGAATCTCAGAAAAATGTATTAACTAATACACTATAATAATGAGCACATCCAGCTTAAAACTAGTATGCTTTCCTCTGGAAGAGACAGAAGGGGGAAGGAAGGAAGAAGGGATTGTTTGAAGCCAAAAAAAAATCTGTCTCTTAAATACTGATTGTTTATATAGTAAAAACAGCTTGGGAGAGCTTAAAATGCACACCCTAGTGCTCTGTGTACAAAATAAAGCAAGATGTCTGCCAGCAGCCTTGGCTTCACTGACTATAAGCTTCATTCAAGCAACTTTTAAATAAGGATAAACTTAAATGGAGAGATACAATTGTAGTTCTCATTCTTTGTTCAGGAATTATTGCCAGTCAGTGGGATACAGGACCTTTGTTCAGTTAACCACAATGTTTAGTACAAGAAAGAGCTGACATTAGTTACTTCTCAGTGGCCTATGCAAACAAAATCCCTGAGTCATTTGTTTGGGTTTGAAAAACCAAAAGAATGTATGAGATTATATACTTTCTAAATGAAATGCTGAGTTTATATTTAGACTAAAATAAATAACACTCTCTCCATATCTTTCTTTGCTTTTACAGGTGCAAACAAAGCTGTCTTTCATATCTGCATAAAGACAGACGACAAGATTCATAAAGTGCATTGTTTACAAACTCTGCATACAGTCGTAGCCATTGGTACAGCTCGCTATGATGTCGCCACTGCTCTTCCTTCAGATTTGCATGTTTAGCCCTCCGCTTTATCTCATAAGTGCTAAATCAAAGTAAAAGTGATGGTAAAAAATGCAGTACATCTGACAAACGGTACTGAGTGATCACAACTTGTCCTTCTATGTTTTTACTTTCATCTATTTAAATCAAAACTGAAAATATTTTTGTTTTAGTATACTTTCAGGATAGGAATATTTTTTATAATAGATCTATATTTATATATATATATATATATATATATATATATATATATATATATATTTTTTTTTTTTTTTTTGCTATTAGCCTTACCACTATATCATTCTAAACTACTTTGCTTTAGTGTGACATTTTTGCTGTCTTTTTAGTTGTTTTGCTATAATGTGCTTTAGTACTAGATTCAACCAGTACAGATAGATGTGAATCTGAATGTAATAATTTAGATTCTGCAGCTGATTTCCAGACCACACGTATATCCATCATGGAGACCGTAGGTGCATATTTGCAAGTAAATTAAGCTTACTAGCCAGTCTGTGTAGCTGTGTTGGTATTACTTAGAGTAGCACAATCTTACAGAGCTAAAAACCTGTTTATAAGAAATGGAAGGGTTTAGAAAACACATGACCTTGTACCTCAAAACAGAG
The DNA here is from genome assembly GCF_019279795.1 of Protopterus annectens. NCBI lineage: Eukaryota > Metazoa > Chordata > Ceratodontiformes > Protopteridae > Protopterus > Protopterus annectens. The sequence goes on from NC_056745.1 coordinate 116,454,905, forward strand.
AATATATTCATAGCTACATTAGAGTTGATAAGTTTATGGCTAATATGGTTATTGAATGAATCTTTATATTATCCTGACTCATTTTTTTATATCTAGAGCAGCCATAGAAAATATCATAAATTTAGTAGACAAGAAGTTATAGGCCTACGTTTCATTAAAACTATGGCCTCTCTACAGTTAGATGATGGGGTACAGTGTATTCTATGATTTAGATCTCACAGATGATGAGTCATTTAAAATACCTCTGCATGGAGATGTGGTGATATGAGTACTGTGCTAGATGAAGTGTACACTGGCTCTAGGAGTGGTCAGATATTGTATATGTCACAGGAGAACCAGCTGGGTTAGTAGCAAAAACACATGTATGTTACACAGCAACTCTGTATAGATTGGCTCTAGTGAGCACACAAAGACCGTTGCATATTTTATCCCTAGGTCCTTTGGGTGTTCAAACTCAATGGACCACCAGCAGAGGTATGTGTATGTTGTTTGTTTTCATGTGTTCACCTGTCATATGCATGAACACCTCAGGGTATCACACATTGCATGAGTGGTCATTGTCACGCTGATATCTCTTGTCTTGTGAATTAACATGACTGACTATGGCCATAGTGTCCAGAATATAGGTTGTACCTGGAAAGCAGGCTGACAGCAACACCTCCCAGGGTTTGGAAGTGATACAAGCACTCAGACTGAGTCCCAGTCCCAATATTCATTGAAATTGTCTTTTCCTTCTATGTCATCCTATGCCCATTGGTCCAGGTCGCAGTGTGGCCTCACCGACACCTGATGTACAGGATGTACACTAGGGGTCAACATATCTATCAAGGAAGGCCTATCTTGTGACCAAAAGCACTGGCACTAGTTCTCCTGAGGTTGAAGCAGTGGACTAGTCTACAGCCTCACTTGTATGTACACTGCCATAGAAGTAAGGGGTTCCCAGTGCCATCCAATGTCACAGCCTGCCCCAGATACGCAGGTGGCTCTTGGCATTGATCAGCAGATGTACAAATGCTGATTTCGATATGACCGGTATGGTATATAGTCTCCTGAGGGATATGACCCAACACTGCTAATGCCTCATGGAGGCCATGGAGTCCATGCACTGTCAGGACAGATAACTTGAAGATTACAGTGGCAGACATGTCTGCCATGGCCACCTCTGTGCAGAGGATAGCAAGTGCCCCATTAGTGCCCTACTCATGACTGTTAGCCACGGATTGAGATGTGTCCATAATCAGGATGGTAACTTTGGAAGATGATTCACCTTCAGGTCACATTCCACCAGTCCTATCACATCAGTGTCTGGGGTGCCTGTTGTCCTGCTACAGCTGGCTACTGAAGTGGCTATATTGCACAGGCACATAGTAGCTCAACCAACCAATTCCCCAAGGAAATTGTGTATGATGCTGATAGAACCTGTCCCTATTACCCCTATTACTACCTCCATTAACCAATAATCCCCCATCCCAAAGTTGTGTAGACTGCCTTTGTGTTATATGCTCCTATGCATCGTGCAGATGATGATGGCTGTGGCCTGTTATCATCCTCTATCCTGTATGGTGTATGGAGAATACTGATATACAGTGTGACTCAACAGCATAGTTGTTAACTAACACATATGCAACAATTGGTTCTGTATGGCTTTGCAGTACCACTGTGTAGTTGTTAGGACCAGTAAATGCTGCCCCTTCACCTATGATGCAATATAATGTGTTGATGCTAAGGGGCACTGGCATGGCCACTGATTGGTGTCTGCTGGCTTCACTGTCATCGCTGCTGGTAGATGTTGCACTAGACGTTGAAATGTGACCTGCTGCTACAGGTGTTCTCCATCCTGGGCTACTGACTAGG